>NC_034594.1:98797376-98812979 GCF_900095145.1 Mus pahari
ATATATATATATATATATATATATATATATATATACACACACACACTGACATGCACATAAATTTAACACACACGCACTAACATACACCCACACTAACACACACATACACTGACATCCACACACACACTAACACAAATACTCAAACACACTCACACACAGAACTGATCTATCTGTACTGAGACTTTGTAACCTTCTATCCCAGATCCTACTCAGACATAACTCTGTAAATCCCTTTCACTAGTCCCTCAAGGTTTTTCTAAGGCAGTGGTTCTCAACCTGTGGGTCATGACCCATTTGCCATTGAATGACCCTTTCACAGGACTCATGTAAGACCCATCTGCAGACTAGCTACCTACATTATAATTCATAGCAGTGGCAAAATTACAGTTATGAAGTAGCAATGAAATAATGCTTATAGTAGGGGTCATCACAACATGAGGAACTGTATCAAAGGGTCACAGTATGAGGAAGAATGAGAATCACTGTTATAAGAGGTCAGGTCCTCTCTATAAATCCTAGTTGAGTTTTCTTCATTCAGACCACTTTTGTGGTGCAGGAGGATATATCGTAGACAAAAAAATTATCTTTACAATTTAAAAATATCAACTTCATCTTTAAAGCCACATCTCAGTCAACCAGAACAATCACAGGGTCAAAGTTGGATTCTAGTCAGAACAGGAACTTACAAGCACTTAAAGATGGTTGTGAGAAGCAAGACCAAATTTAAGGTAACACATGTCCTAGTTACTTTCTAGCTCCTCTGCAGTACATACTCAGCCTCTGCTAGTTGTGGCTGTGTAATAATTTACTTTCACATCTAAATTTAGAATGGAAAGAATTTATTATTATTTATAAATAATTACATAAAAATATAATAATTAGTTATATAGGATTTGTTTATTTTTTATCCTACAGAATAAATGGGATGAGCAAAGCATCTTGACATTTTAAGACAAAGAAGCCCCAAACAGATGAGTGGGCAAGAGACAAAGAATGGTGGAAAAATGTTAGCATAGAGCAAGCTGACTGCTCTGCCTTGGTGGTTCTGGCTGATCACTGGATGACACCTTATGTCTCTGCATACTGTGGAGAAGGAATCAACCCGCCAGCAGATGGCACAGAAGGCTGAATTTAAGCAGTGTGTGATATACTGAACCTTATTAACTGGGACATATGTCTGTTGTCTGTCAGACCACACATGCACATTTATCTTTTTTTTTTTTTTTAAATATTTATTTATTATATGTAAGTACACTGTTGCTGTCTTCAGACACTCCAGAAGAGGGCGGCAGATTTCATTACAGATGGTTGTGAGCCACCATGTGGTTGCTGGGATTTGAACTCAGGACCTTTGGAAGAGCAGTCAGTGCTCTTAACCACTGAGCCATCTCTCCAGCCCACATGCACATTTATAATGAAGAAAAAAGAGTTGTATATAAAGATATAAGTTAGGTTACCCAAACCACAGAAGTTAGGGTGGAGAGAAAGAAAGTACAGATTCAACATGGAAAGCATGGATATAGGGGGAAAAAATGGAAAAGAGAATGAAATCAAGCGAATGGTACCTCAGTTTATTGTTTCTGTTGTTTTGACAAAATGCCTGAAAACACAAATTTAAAGGGAAGAGAGTGATTTATTTTGGTGTATATTTTTGAGGGTACAGTTCATAATAGCAAGAAACCTATAGGAACATGAGGAGGCTGGTCCAATGGCATTCACTATCAGCAAACAGTAAAAGGAAACTGTTGTCCTCTGATCCATTTCTTCTTTGCACTTAGGCTACATGTGACAGTGATGCTCACATTCAGGGTGGGTCTTCCATCTCAATACAGTCTTGACATACTCTCACAAGCATGCTAGGAATGTTGTCTCCATTAACTAACAATCACAAATAATGATAACACAGGACAAACACATAGATATGGAATCTATATCTAGCAAAAAGCATTAACATCATAAATGTTCAAACTGAAATTGACAAACAAGGGCAGGAGTCATTACACGGTCAGAGGCAATAAGAAACAAACAGAAAACAAAACACACAACAACAAAAAGCAAACACAAAATCAGCAGTTTGAGACAAGAACTAAAGGACTTTAGTTTTCTCACTGTGATAAAACACTCCGATGCCCTTTGCTGGTCACAGTGGTCATACCTTAATACCTCTTATGGATCTACTGCCAGGAGCAAGGTAGACTGGTAGATCAGTAGTGCCTTTTTTCACATTCATCAGTCCTGCTCTCTAGCAGTCTTTCCTACCTTGTTTTTTGTGAGCTTCACAAAGTCCCAGAAAAGTAACAACTGAACCCATATTCACCAACCAGTCTCTGCTCAGAACGTAGGTGACAACCTTTTGTGAAGCACAGTAGGCACAGAGGGAGATATAAAACATGCCAGGCTCAAGGGCTGGAGAAATACATCCCACACTTTGTCAGAAAGGTTGCAGAGCTGTCACTTTTTGCAACTAAATAAACCACAAGGGGAATTTGCAACAATGTGGTGAGCTGTACCAGCCCCAGAACTTTTAGGATAAAATCAGCCTTAAGTGGTTAAGCCAGTACAGCATTTTTTGTTTTTATGTTGGAGGAAAGCAACCAGGTAATTTGTCTGCACTAACTATCATAGGGTTGAAGGATGAGACACTTACCCCAGCCCACTGCCCACAAAGATAGCAAGAATTGACCTTAGCAGAAAACTACAATTTTATTTAAACTGTGATATAGCCAAAGTTTCTGATCTTTCAATGTGTTTTCAAATGATGGTTACAGAGATTGTTATCAAAATGTCNAAAAAAAAAAAAAAAAAAAAAGTCACACCTACCTTCTACTGAAGCTCTTCTTTGTAAGGCTGACTAACTAGTTAAAACTTCAGTGATATGAAAAATTGGAATGTCATGAGTACAGAGCCTAATTACCGTCAGGTATCTTAAGTCTCTTAATATCCATGAATAGCTTTCTTCTACACTTCACCTGGCAGTTTTGTGAGCATTAGGTCAATCTTTTGGAATGTATAAATATATCCCCAATTTTTCACCAATTGCAGGGATAAAAATGTTGACAGATGGCATCTGAGGCCTACAGCAGAGCTTTCCTGGCTTTGGTGTAACCCACTTAAGCATTTTACCCATCAATATGCTTGAAAAGTTCCTTTATGTATAAATACCCTTTGTTTAATTATTGCTTTATTATTTCTTTATTTGTTATTCATCAAGCATTACCATACTGGACCATGGAATTTGGGGTAATCTAAATCGGTGTTTTTAGGGCATGGTCCATTTGACTCTAGAATAAATTTTCTTATTTGCTTTGATGCAAAAGTTACCCATTGATTGCTAAGAAGCTTCTGTTAGACTTTAGGGGAGAGAAGAATTACCAAGTTAAGAGAAAAGAATAATGAAGCTGAGTACATCTGTCAGCACAAAATTCGAGTTTTGCCCTGAAGGTATTTGATTTTCTTGTATGGATGTTTTGAGAATTGAAGGGAAAATCAAAGTCAGAATTCGCTTAAAGAGTGGAGTCTAATAGGACAATTTTCTTGGTAAGCTGAACCCCTGAAGAAGTTAGCCCCAGGCTATGAGTCAAGCAAAGTAAAGGGTAGAATTAGTTATGTTATTGAAATGCCTGTATCATCTGCTAACTTTGATGTAGGATAGAACACTCTAGTTTTTTAAAAAAAATGATTGCTGATTAGTTTTAAAAATGCTTTGTTTAGGTAGAAGATTGATCATATCGCATTGAGGATAACTGAGCATAATATGTGACAGATTATATTAGAACATGTAAAAATAAATTAAAGACAGAAATGTAGTTAAAAGCCCCATAGAAGGTATAGGAAACAAAAGTAAGTAGGCATCAACTATAGAAGTACATAGATATTGTCTAATACACAAAGGACCAGAGCTAAGGAAACATTCAGTGCATAATAAAATTTATTTGCAAACATGAGGACATGACTTTCAACCCTGAGATCCATGCAAAAATCTCATCATGGTGGCTTGTGTTTGTAATACATGCTCCAGGGAGGTAGAGATAGGTGGATTCCTTGGGCTCACTGGCTAGACAGACTGGTGATTTTCAGGCCAATGTGAGAAGCTGTCTTAAAGCAGGTAGTAGGATGGGAAATTGCCACCCAAGGATGTACTGTGGCATGTATGTGAATTTTCACTTGTGTATACATGCGCACACACACACATACACACACATACACACACACACACATGTATAGGTGCATACAAATGGACAATCATACAACAGAGATGCACACACAATAAAGGAGGTAATTTAAAATAAAGGATTAAAGAGATGGGGAATAAGCAAGTGAAGAAGTGCAAGAAAGAAAGAAAGAAAGAAAGAAAGAAAGAAAGAAAGAAAGAAAGAAAGAAAGAAAGAAAGAAAGAAAGAAAGAAAGAAAGAAAGAAAGAAAGAAAGAAAGAAAGAAAGAAAGAAAGGAAGGAAGGAAGGAAGGAAGGAAGGAACCCAGTACAAAGGTTTCTATGGAAAATTGGAAACTGAAAATTATGCTGTATCAGGTTGGAAAAATCCAGAAAAATTATAGTTTTACTGATCATGAGTGTGCTTAATAGTAAATTCAAGTAAGGTGAGGTATTCTTGGTATCTATAACTATATAAAAGAATTACCTAATGTTCAATCCAAAATGAAACATATAGGAATAGAAGCAAAAAAAGATAGTAACTGTGGTGTCACAAAAACCGGTCTTAGAAATGAATCAGAGGCCGTAAGTAAAAAAGAAATACTATATGTTGGCTCTGATGCTTAGTTGTAATCAACTTGACAAGGCCACTTGAGAAAAGAGTAATAGTCAGGGACTTTTCAGATAAGGTCTACAGGGATATCTACAGGTATTGTGTCGATTGCCTTAGTTGATGTGTGAGACTCCATCCTGGTAGTAGGTGGTTTTGGGCCCAGGACTATATAGAGTAGAGAAAACTAGCTGAGCACTAAGCATTCATTCATTCTTGTTCTATTGATGACCGTGGTTATGGTGTAAGCAGCTATCTCAAGCTCCTGCAGCGTCCTTGTTGTGATGGATTAGAACTTGGAAATATGTACTACAATAAACTCTGTCTCCCTTAACTTGCTTTTCCATAAAGCAATGTGTGATACAGCCAAAGAAATGGTTAAGAATTTTCTATAACTGAAAGATGGTAATAATCTTAGAATCAAGAAGTATATATATATATATATATATATATATATATATATATATATATATTCTATGCAAGGTTACTAAGAATCCAGTGCAACTAATCACATTAAATTGAAACTGACCAAGAAGAAAATAAAGAACAAATAGTTTAAAAGGAAATATGGCATCAGAGGACAGAGAAGAACAGAAAGGAACGATGGTTTTTGAAAGAGCATGGGCTAGATTGACAGTTAACTCATCAACGAAGACAAAAATGGAGACAGAGCATAAGCAAGACACCAATCCCATGCTCTAAAAAGAATGATTATAACCTAAGAACCTTCCATGTCTATAAGAATAGAACTGAATTTTTTGGACAAGAAATTGTGAGTGAGGTGCCAAGGACAGACTTTTACTGAATACCTAAAACATCCATTGACACAGAAGATAACTGATTCCAAGTACATGTGAAGTATAAGAAAGAATGAAAAGCAAAAATCTAAAGAGGAAAGGTGTATGGAGAAGTCTCCGTGTTGTGAACTGTGTGATGTTCAAAGTCCGAGGTTGGCTTTGTTTTCTCTGTATGAAGCCAGACTGTGAGTATTTTAGGTTTTGTGTGCCATCTGGACTCTTGTGATATTCTGCCTTAGTTGCACAGACATCCACAGACAATTCAGGGAACAAGGGTGTGTCTTGCTTCCAAAAAACTTTATTTAGGGATCCAGGCAGTGAGATACTAGCAGTCTTCAATTCCAGATATGTAACTTAAGGAATTTCCATCTCTATCCACTTGCATTACTTGGAAACTGAGCAAGAAGAAACAAAGAAATTCCCACGTGATTTCTTTCGCTGTTGCAATTTAACATATGTGAGCCTGGTATCCAAGAATGAGCATGTGGAGGTCCCCTTTATAGTCACAGCTAAGACCTAGGTACCTATCAGAAAGTGGACACTTACAACCACTTAAACATCCTCATTTTTTATGGGTGATGCCTGAAAAATCCTGACAAGATTTGGAATCATCTGGCAGGCAAGCTTCCAAGCATGATTTTGAAAAATTAGTCTTTGAGCATGTCCACCCCCCAATGGGGTGTCTTACTGCTTAGATTGCCTTATGTATGTAGGTTTAAACATGGGAAGCACTATTCTTTTGCTTAGGCCGATGGAGTGCATGAAAAGGAGAAATCTACCCCAGTACAGGATTTATGGGCCCCTCCTACAGGAGTTTGGATACCATGTGACCAGCTTATGTAAACTCCTGTTGAGTTGAGACACTTCCCCATCAGGGAACCCATACTGGGAACTTGGAGCCAGAGTAATCCCTTTCTCCTTTACCTTCCATTCTTAAGACTACTTTATCATAGCAACAGGAAAAGAAACTGAGATATAATAGTAGATATATAATCACAGGAAATATTAACAATTTCTATTCCACTAAAATGAGCTTTTATCAAGCCCAGACATTTCAGCAAGATTTAAAGTCTCCAAGTCCCAGAGACTCTGAGGCCACTTCTATCTTACTATATGTTTCAACTAATTTTTTTATTATGTTGTAAGACACCATGACTGAGGCAACTTGTTTGATACGTACTTTTCTAGAGGGTTAGGGAACATGCTGGGGAATATGGGAGCAGGCAGGTAGGCATGACATTCATAGCTGAGAACACACATCTTGCTCTACAAGCACAAGGTTGAGAGACGACTAGGAATGGCATTAGCTCTACAAATGCCAAGCCTATCCCTAGTGATACACTTTCTCCAATGGCCACAGCTCCTAATTATTTTCAAACAATTCCACCAACGGGGGCTCAAGTATTCAAACATAGAGCCTATGGGAGATATTCTCATTGAAGCCACTGTCTTCCACTCCCTAAGCCTGTAAGCTTGAAGCCATGTAATATCACAAATTGCTTTTAGTCCAACTTCTAAAGTCTCTAAAGTATTTTACAGTTTCAACACTGTTTAACAGCCCAAGTTCTCTCTTGAGAGTCAAGGCAATTTCTTAAATATAATCCCCAGTAAAACAAAAAAAGCAAACTGCATACTTCCAACAAATAATGTCACAGAGTATACATTCCTGATCCAAAATGGGGGTGTGAGCACATAATGAGAAAATACTGACCCAGAGCGAGACTGAAACCCACCAAGGAAAATTCCAAATATTGTAACCTGTTATCTGATGTCAAAGGGATGTCTATATCCTTCTAACTTTCTTTGTGATAAAAACACATGTTGGGAGAGGGCATAGAGAAGCCCCTGGATTTGACACACACTTTTCTTGGTCTGGCTCCACTCCTGTATGCAGCTCTCCTTGGCAGACACTCCATAGCATGTTATCTTCATCCTTAGATATCCAAGGTGATTCAATCTTCACTTTCACAGCTATAAGCAAAGGCCTATCAGAGCATCCATTCAGGGACTCTCACCTGTCGCAAGTCTGGCCTCAGTGAATTTCCTTAACTGCTTAGAAAAGTGCCAAGAATACTTTTGTATCCTTTAAAACTCTAAAGCCATGTGGATAAAGCTGTTATGTTTGGCTGCTTTCTTGGGATGTAGAGTCTGTCGACTTAAATTATATTTGCTTAAACTTTGATTTATTGTTGCTTTATAAGAGCTGAAAGCAACTTAAGCTTTTCCCTTTTACAAACTATTGTGTGAGGTGGGTGAGGTCTTGTGCTGAGGGCACTGTCCCCTTTATTCTGCTTCATGTCAAGCTCCTTTGTTCATCTCCTTAGGCACAACCTTGCTTCGATCATTAAATGTCTTGGTATATTTTTCTTTTTCCATCAAACTACACATTTTGTATTTCTTTTTGTCTCACTTGTTCATTTTCCTTGTAGACTTGCGTGAGAGTAATAATGGTGAATAACCATACAACAGAGTCAGTATTAAGCTGTCTGGAAATCTTCTCTGCCAATGAAGTTAGTACAGAACTTGACATGATAGCCTTGAGTAGATTCTTAAGACAAGAACAAAAATGGAGGCACATTCTTTGCCAAATTATCACAAGAATAATTTCTAGCCCTTTGGTTCTGACACCTGTTGAATTAGCCTTTCTGGTCCACATTGCTCTCAATATATTGTCTTCTGAATTCCCATGAGGATAGTCACTTTAACTGTTTACAATATTTAACCAACTTTTTAATCCAAAGTGCCCAAATTTTCCACATTCATCAAAAAATTAACCTAGTCAAGTTTGTCACAGCAATAGCCTACAACCTGGAACCAAATACTGTGTTAATTTTCTATTGATTTTAGAAGATATACTGATAAAAGCAAATTATAGAAGAAAGAATTTTCTAGGGTCTTACAATTTCAGATAACTGAGACCATGGAAGCAGACAGGCGCTCCATCTGATCTGTAGGTAGAAGACAAGGAGAGCTAGCTGGGATTGGCATGGGCTTTTGAAACCTCAAGGATCATACCACCCAGTGACATACTTACTTTAATAAGGCCATGTCTCCCAATTCTTTCTAAACCAGGGATCAAGCATGCAAACAATCACAATATATATGCTCATACATAGCTGTTGTTGAGTATTATGATCTCCTGAGTATACTGTAATTATATATGTCTCCTGCTGATGCGTGGCTATGTGTACTATCCATTCTGACATAGCACAATTTATCTAGCTGATAAGTTCTAGTATTATAAATTCAATCCATATAACTCTTACAGTAGCAAACAATGTACCCTAATCCAGAAGAAATGCTTATGAGCTAGTATAACAATTGCCTAGCATTCCCAAGCACAGTCTATCAGACATTATGCCTTTGTTTTTCTCTGAATGCATTCACTGAAATGCATGTGCATATTAGTGAATTATTTGCTGAAGAAATATAAGATCTGGTTACTTTTATGTTGATCATAGAATCAATCTAAATAAAACTTAACAATTAATCAAGTAACTCATATACATTGCTTGAACATAATTAGAAAGAGGAAAAATAATCAAAATATTTTTGTACAGTGATAATGGTGTTATTCTTTGGGCAATGTAACTGATTGCCTGTGTAATTTCATTTATTCCAATAGTTAGATGTAACCTTTCCTTGAACAGAAGTATGGAAAACATGGAAAGGGATGCAGAAAACAAAGGAAATTTTTAACCAAAACTGCACTTTTATATATTTTAAATATCTTTTAAATTGGTTCAAGTTAATAATCATATAGACATATCACACAAATGAGTGTTAATTAGCTACTAGTCCCTTACAATTATTTTAAACTTTAAAATATTTAAAACATAAGTCTAAAAATTACCATTCGTAGACTTGACATGTTAAACATTCGACGTTCTGCTTAGGTAAATTTAATAAGCATTGTGCTAAAATAAAAGCTATTTGTTTATGCCTGTCTACACTTTAATGCATTCCCTTTATTCATTAATTTAAAACACATAATGAAACTACTAGTGTATTTCCCTCTAATTCTTTTTAAGCAATTGACTTCAAGGCAGCTTTTACAATATTTGCCTAAATCTTTTCAGTTAATAATGAATTTGTAACTATGATGTCTCGCTGAGATTATAGCATAATTTTCCTTTATTGCTTATTTCAAGAATATTTAATATTTTCATATATTATTGAGTTAATGTAATATTGACTTACAGAAAGAAAAGTCATTTGGAGTTCATTTGAATGTCGCATATAGTTATCTATATGTTTCATTATAAATTAACCCTACTTAATATACACTGCATGTTACCTTTATGTGTTTTGGGTGTCTTAAACTTCAATCCTGTTCCATCATGTAGGGGATGGTGCTGAAATTTTACAAGGGAATTTAACAAGCCAAAATTCCAGTCTGTGTGTATGTGGGGAACTCAGGAGGACCCACCTCCAGTTAAGGAAGTCTTTCCAGTTTATAGCTCTCTGTGGAATGACAATGGTTCTTGCTTTGGTATGGCCACTGAGAAGTTTCTTGCTATCAAGAAAATAAACTTGTGATCAAATGGGGAATAATAATTGGACTTGATATGCCTTTTTAATAAAAATAATATGATATTGATGAGAGTAGCATGTTGTTGGAAGGAGGAAATGTGAGGACATGGGTATGTATGAGATTCTCAATTAAGGATATATATATATTATATATATATATATACATTCAGAGAAGCTTTAAGAGAAACTACCTGAAAAGATATATTGGCCAGCTGTACAGTTTACATGAGAAATATTTCTAACAGGCTCATGTGTTTGAACCCTTGATTTTCAGCTTTTTGAAGTTCTTTGTCAAGCCATGAAAACTTTAGGGGGTGGAATCTCCTGGAAAACTTAGTCACTGAAGGAAGACATTGAGACTTTTAGCCAGGCTCATATCCTGTACACACTTTGCTTTCTGTTAGCTAATACAGTGAATGTAAGTGTCCACCCTCTATTTCCTGCCACCATGCTTTCTCTGCCTCTTTAAACCAAATCCTGTCCAAAGATAATACAAAATAATGTTCCCCCATGTTTCTTTTTGTCTGTTTTATGGTTGTACCGATGAGCAAAGATGCTAACACAGGTTATGTTGTCAAGGATAGGCAGGAAATCAAGACCCTCTTTGCAGGTTCTATTTAGCAGATCTGGTAAAAAAAAAAAAATAAGGTCCCAACATAACAGGCAACAATCCAATGACATATTACAGTAAATGAGTCAGTGAGGGTATTTTTGATTCCATAACAGAGAAAGAGGACAAGATGTATTTAGGAGGCTACCATGCTGGATCCTAGGACGCTAAAAATTAGATTCCATAAAATCATCTAGCAGGAGTGACTTAAAGAAAACCTCTTTTAGAAAGAGGAATTTTGTAACCAAAATCCCTCCCC
Source organism: Mus pahari (assembly GCF_900095145.1). Lineage (NCBI taxonomy): Eukaryota > Metazoa > Chordata > Mammalia > Rodentia > Muridae > Mus > Mus pahari. The sequence continues at coordinate 98,808,336 of NC_034594.1, forward strand.
TTATTACTTCTGTTTAAAAGCATAATAAGCATTTTATTGTAGCCTTAATTTATCTGTAATTTGCATTGTTTTCCATAAAGTAGAGTGTGCTTTTAAAAATGAAATTTAAAATTTCAAGGTAAGAACTTACCTTGTGTAACTTGGTCAGAAATTTTCACTTATATCTCTCATCATTTAAAAAGTAGGCCAAGATTTTAAACCAAGTAATTAGATAAGCTTATCAGTAGATCTTTTTCACTGCAAAATTATTTGAAGTCAAGCATTATATGTGGGAGCTAAAGACTCCTTTGGTTATTTGACCAGTTTCCTAGTTTTACAGTGTTGTCAAAGGCTGTGCACATAAACTCACTGTAACTTTTTACTTGCTATGATAACCCAGAAAAAGCAACCTAAGAGATGACAGGTTTATTTTGGCTTACAGTTTGAAGGTGAAGTGCATCATGGCAGGGTGGTCATGTGAGCAGGCATGTGAGGGAGCTGGGTGTTTTGTACCTGAAGTTAGGAAGCAAAGAGCTGAGGCTCAGCTCACTTGTCCTTGAGGCCAGAGAGTCCAGCTGGTGGAATCATGCTACACACAGGTAGGTTAGGTCTTCCCATGTCCACTAGCATAAGCTAACTACCTAATCTCTCACCGTCAGCCTTACATATTTCTCTCCACATTGATTTTATTTCTTATCAAGTTGACAGTCAACATGTACCTTGAAACCAACCAAGACTTTACTTATGTTCTTTGAGATTCACAGTGAGTCTCATATATTCTATCTCAGAGTAAATGAAGCACCATTTAGCACAGAGTAAGGGAAGTCATTCATGAAATTTTGATTTCATCATTATATTTTAGAGGTGCATTGCCATATCTCATATTATGCCTGGTTCATTCATTGTAACTAAGAGTCTAAGAATGGCTCTTATGAGAAAAAAAAGGCTGGTATAACGTATAAACATGACACTAGTGGCGGTAAGGAAGACTTGACTGAATGTCTTAGAATGAGCAAGCACACACACACACACACACACACATTCACGCACACAAGAGAAAAGCAAGTGTTGGAGAAAACACACAGAGAAACACAGACACAAACACATACACACAAATGAGTACTCTTATCCACTGCTATGGGAAGTATACATTTAAACAACCATTTCTGGTTATGTTTCAGAAATAGTAAACATGAGCAGCTTTAAAATCCATATCAAACCTTCACACATGAACAAAATGTAAGTAATATGCATTTTGATAATGCTCTTTCTAATTTATAAAAATGAGTAGAATGACCAAGTACTTATTAGGAAGAACAGAGAAGAATGTCCCACATCTTTGCTGCGAGGAGAATATTGTGTATTCTTCAGAATGAATTAGATTGATGTTTTTTTAACATAGGTTAAATGCAGAATAATGGACTGGAGATACAACACATACAGTAAAGTTCTTGACTTGCCTGCATGATGACTTGGGTTAAATATTTAGTACCCACATAAAATATCTAGGAGTGTTGGAGGACACTTGTAAATGCCAATGCTGGGGAGGTAGAGGCAGGTAGATCAGTGGGGCTCACCTGCTCACCTGTCAGCCAGAATAGTCTGTTTGTTGTGTTGCAGTCCAATGGGAAAGTTTAATCTTAGAAAAAGTCTAAAAGGAAATGTAGACAGTGTCTGAGGAACAACACCCATGGTCAGCCTCTGACCTTCATGGGGAGACACGCACCCTTTCATACACACCAAACAGGTTTGAGCAAATGTTCACATGCAAGTACACACGCTACATGCATACACACATATTTACACACACATGCATGTGCACATGCACAACATAAGAAATACTACTTGTTAGAATTTCATATCAACTTAGAGATTCTGAATAATGATTGAGTAACTCCATCACAGGTAACTCAGAAAGCAGTTCGTGACTAGATAGTTTGTGTTTGCTTCAGTGTGGGGTAGAAAGGGTTGCCTATGAAAGAAGAACAATCCCATTCGCCACCTTTCATCCCAGCTCAAAGATGACCAAAACCCAGCAGCTTCATCATGGTTTCCAAACTGTAAGATTGTAAGAAGCTCAGGAACGATTTAGAAACCCAAATTAAACGTCGTAATACAGTCAGCAAATGGCAAACATTTTTAAAAGAGTTGATGAAAGAGATGACTTTGGCAAAATTGTGGCTAGTAACACTTCAGAGGGTTAATGTTTGAAGACTTTGGACTAAACTTAAAACTGACTCAATGAGGCATCCTTGAAAGTGCTCAGCCTGGGACTTCTGTGGGGTTCTTCTGCACTGACTGTGCTTTTCATTAAAGAGCCATTTGGAGACTTTGGCTCTTGCTTGCAGCTGACAAGCATGAACAAGTAGCAGTTCTTGAAAAGCTGTCCTGCTTTGATTTCCAATGACCTCTAAGAAAAAGGACTCGTGGACAAGTCTGTTCTGGAAGTAAACACCATAGTCTACTGTACTGCACTCCCTCTTTTTATTTTGAAGACAAGTTCACTCATTGATTTAGTCTGACCTGCTGCCAGCAAGCCCTACAGATCCACCTGACTCCAAGATTCCAGGCACACACCAACGAATGCTCTTCTGTGAGCTTAAATAACACATTTCCTTCCATGAAAACTGCAAAGCAGCAGTGGTCTCCTTGTCTGTTCAGGACCATTGTCAAAGTTTCAAATGAGACTGTTTTTACCCGAGTCACTCTTACTGCTGGCTTGTGTTCCACAGTGGGCAGGATCCTAAGTCAGAAGCAAACAAGGATGAAGTTCATGTGCATTGGGTAATTCCTGTGGTGAGCTCACAGGAATGAAGTTTCATTTGGACTCTGACTGAGGTGTTGAATACACGTGTGTGTGTGTGTGTGTGTGTGTGTGTGTGTGTGTGTGTGTGTGTGTGTGTGTTTGTGTGCCTTCATGTATTAAAGGCAAAGAGGATGACATAGAAGTCCCATTTAGTGCTGAACACTCACAGACATTTATTCTCTGCAGTTGGACCAGTTAAACATCTCTGTTAATTCCCAACCACTGAGAGAGAAGATCTGACTATGGCCGGGGTGTTCCACTAAGTGACAGGCAGAGAGGTCCACAGTTGATTTCAGTTGAAGATAACTTTGGAGAACAGTTAACATTTTCCTTATGAGTCTTTCCTTATGTCTTTAAATTTGGTATACAAAAAACTAGGGAATTTTGGGCAGACTATAGTCATTAATGGAGCAGACAAATCAGGAAATTTACACTTACTATTGTATCTAGAAGAAAATTTCTAATATGATTTCATGTTTCATACATTCATTACTAATAAAACCTTGTACCTTCCTTTGTCATTGGGGTAATTTGGGAATTTTACACCCTTCAAATGATCTTTTGCTTTTTGTTGTTTTTGATATTACTGTATAATTCTGCCTATGATATATGTACACATTTAAACAGTTTTAAGTCAACAATAGTACCAAAACATGCTTTTATGAGAATAAGAACAGTTTCAGAAAGGCAGGCTAGCAGGCTAAGTGTGGAAATACTAGTTTCATGATGCTGTTTCAAGGGCACAGATGAATTTAAAGCTACTGTACTCTCATTCAGTCTACACACACACACACACACACACACACACACTCACACAGACACAGCCCAAATCACTCAAGACAACAGAGAGAAGAATGGCTTCTATGAATAAAATATAAACCAAGATTTTTTTTTAAGAGAAAAGACATATCTATGCTAAATCATAAAACCCATTTCTAGAACTCTTCTCTGTAGCAGTGAGGCTTGTCTGCTTATCTTAGTCTGATTCATCCTTTTCCATGGGTGTGTGGCTGAGATATCATCAGGTGATGTATGTGCTTTGATAGAAACAGTGGGAAAGGAGGGCATCTGTGTACTTCTGTTCACTCTGAATTCCTGGGTCATATCTCTCCTCCCTTCAGACCCTTGCTGATTCCAAAATGTCACCTTCTTTATACTCTATCATTCCCGTCTTTCCATAAATAGGACTGTTATTTCAACTCTGGGCTCAATTTCCTTATTTGTAAGAGTAACTCAACTTTCCATAATATTTCCCTCTGGCCCTGCTTCAGTAAGACCAATGATGACATGGAATGATTTGTAGAACCTATCTTCTGCTTATGTGACAGAAACAAAGTGGGGACTTCTGGAAGGCTCCTAGACTATTTTAACAGAATCCTTAGGCCATATGATCCTTGCTGCTGAGTGCCATCTCGGTAGAGAAGTGAGCACATTAGTCTCATAATCTAATGGTGCTAAGCTTCAACCTCAAAGCCGAGACGTGGCTTTTATGGTTGAGAAGATGGCTCAGTCGATGAAGATGAAGTGCTTTCTGTGCAACCACATGAACTTGCATTTGATCCACAGTTACTCATGTGAAAAAATCAAGATGTTTTTACATGGGCTTATATTCCTCACACTGGGTACATAGAGATAGAAGTATACCTAAAGCTCTGGACCAGGAAGATTGAGTGAGTACTTGGTGAGTTCCAGAAGAATGAGAGACCCTGTCAAAAATAAGGACTCTGGCTCTTGAGCAACAACTCCTGATGTCAACCATTAATAATCACAAACACAGGCCGGGAGGCAGACATACAGACAGGAGAGAGAGAGAGAGAGAGAGAGAGAGAGAGAGAGAGAGAGAGAGTGCTCGAGAGAGA
>NC_034594.1:98812997-98818544 GCF_900095145.1 Mus pahari
GAGAGAGAGAGAGAGAGAGAGAGAGAGAGAGAGAGAGAGAGAGAGAGAGAGAGATTTCTTGTGCTCTACCTCATCCCCACTTGCCTACCTCACTATGATGACTTCTGACAGCTCACTACTTAGCACTAAATCAAGGAAGGAAGAGGAGAAAGAAGAAAGAGAAAGACAAAGTGAACAGAACACAGGATAAGAAAAAATTCTTCAGGCTTAGGAACATGGGACAATTAGACAGAGAAAAGCTTATTTATTGAAAGAATGAATCCAGTCCTGCTGATTCTTTGAGGAGTAAGGCCATTTATAAGTTCCTAAGGTAGGATTCAATTGGCAGGCAGACAATGGCAAAAATATTGATTCATTAATCATTTTCTATTTATGAATAGAAAATAGACATTTAATTGCAAATTTAGAAAAGTAACCTTTTGTCTTTCATAAATATTAATTTTCAAAATACTTAGAAGATTATTGGCATTGATGTGGCAAACTTGTTTTTGACGATCTGCAAATTTCATGCCTGAAGCCAGATAAACATTTTTATTAGATAAAAGCTTAAGTTCACTGATAAATTAATTTAAGAAAACTCCAAGTTATGTAAGACATTTGGTTTTTGTTTCAAACTCAGGAAGGCAAAGAGAACTAATCATCAGATATCAACAATTCTCAATTTGAAAAGATTTAATTGGCAAATTAATCTGTCTATGTTCATTTTTATAGTTATTATTCTTAGACTAAAAGAACTCAAATGCTGTAAATAATGGTTATGCCTTTTTTTCTTATGTTTACAATTTTTAACTATCTGATGGCCACTTCTATGGGAGACACTGATTATTATGCTAATAAAAGTACCCAATCAATGATAACTTACACACATTACTTGAACTTGGGAATAAAACATCAACTAGGATTTTTTTTTTCGTGGTTGTAATTTATCATATGTGAATTAGCTTATGTGCCTTGACATAGTACTACATATGCTATCACATTTTAAAAGAGTTATCTTGGAGTTCTCTTTAATAATTATCTGCATATATTTATTCTGAAAATTAATTGAACATGGTAATAGTCTCTCATACTTTTCAGTTTCCTTTAAAAATGAAAAAAAACAACTATGTTCTAAACAAGTGAAATACAGAATTTGCTTCTTTGCAATGTCTAGGTATCAGACAGTGTGTCAAGAAATAATGGCTGGCATTTGCATAGCTGACAAGCAAAGTCCACAATCCAAAGAGATGTACAAATCACATTTGCATAAAAGGCTACCTCTTATCACCATGTCATATTTTTCTCATTATGCTTTCATGAACCCATGGGGTTCCATTGTGTGTGTTTTAAGGCGTAAACATTTTAACCTAGCATTTTGCAGTAACGAAAACCTAACAGTCCTGGTTAACTTCAAATCAATATTACTAACTTTGAGCATTATATAAACATATGTACTATATTTTCTTTTACATTTTCTTAAATTTTGACTTTATGTGTGTGTCTCTGTTTGTGTGCGTGTCTCTGTTTGTGTGTGTGTATGTGTGTGTTAGTGCAAGCAAACATGTTAATGCCATGATATACAAATAGGGGGTGGGGTGTCAGAGGCACCTTTCAGGACTCAGTTCTCTCTTGCCACTCTGTGGGTCTTTGCCAGCTCCTTGCTGGCAGGTCCAGGTGAGATGAGAGAGGTTCCAGTCCTGCTGGGGTATCTTCAGGGCTAAGCTGGATGGTGAGTATCAATGGCCCAAAAGAAACACACTGAGCCAGGAGTCATGTTGAAGCAGCAATTCAACTTTATGGCATCAGTCTCTTGCTTATATAAGTTCACAACATAGGGAGGGGAATTTTTGATGGGGTAAGATGATGTAAGAAGGGTAATGGAGGGTATGGAGTGACTGACAGGGTCAATGGCAAAGCTCTACATCAGCAGTGGCTGGAGTAGTCAGGGTCAAACAGGTCAGACAGGTCTTGCTGAGTCACTCCTATACAGTGACTGAGACAGGCCAGGCTTAGGCTCTCCTGCAAGGCTGCAAAAACAGGAGCCAGGTTCAGGTTTGTCCCCAAACCAGGGCCAAAATGGAGCCCAACATGTTTTGGGGATTGTATTTAGGGTATTAGGCATGGGGGAAGGTGATTTTACCCTCTGAGCTACTTGGCTGGCCCAAGATTTTTTATTGGTACAATAATTGACATATACAGGAAAATGGAAAAATCTAATTCTAGTTAATATTTGTGAATAAACATAACATATTGCATGTTTTATATATATATATATATATATATATATATATATATATATATATATATAACATGGTATATTATACACATACACATACATTTAAAAAGATGCATCATGTCACTTATGAAAACAGAGTTACCATTGCTGTCTAATGTTAAACTCAGAAATCTTAACCAGCTATGGAAAACTGAGGAATACTGAGCTACTGTACCTTACCAAACATAGGCACTCTGCTTACATTTGTCTTTGCAATCTTCTGAGGCTATTGTGAATAAAACTGATTCAGGAAGGAAGCAAGGAAGCAGAGTGGAGGCTACCTGATTTGGCTACTCGGTTTTCTGTCACTCAAACAAAGACGTGGGGTTTCCAACGTTGGAACAGCAAAAGGATGTTGGTTTCTTGGTGGTTTCTCTCTTTAGGTAGTTAGTGCTATAGGTTTGGGGCCTGAGTGGAGACAGCTTATCATGGAAAGGACTACTTGTAGCAAACCTTAAGCTTAATGTAGGGATGCAGAGAGAGAAAGACCAAGTTCACAAAACCCTGGCCATTAGCATCTACAAATAATCTGCAGGTATTCTAGCAAGTTAATCTTCTTGAAGGTTTCACCACTCACAACAGCACCATGGTGAAGATTGACATCTGTTTTGCTCTAGAAGATCCATTCTTTAATTATGTGTGTATGTTCACATGTGATACAGTGCCCATGGAAACCAGAAGGAATCAGATGTCCTATGCTGGAGTTACAGACAGTTGAGCCACTTAATATGAGTACCACCAAAGACACTTAAAGGCCTCTTCATTGCTGAGTCATCTCTCTAGCTCCTGCAATTAGTCTTAAAGCATACACACACAGTAAACCAAACAAAACAACAATAAAACCAGAAAACAAAACAAATCAGAGACAAATAATTGTATTAAAATGAATGGTTCTTGCACAGCAGAAGCAATCTCACTGAAGAACAGACGGATAAAATAGAAAAGATCATTTGCCAACTAGACATGTGATGAATGTTTAATATATGTAGTTGTACATATGCATATATTTGAAACTCAGTTTGATAACAAGAAGCACATATAACTAAAATATGTAGAAGTATTAATACACATTTTATTACAAAAGGCATACTAATGGATAAATTATGTGAAAAAAATAATAAATATCAAGAATCATCAGAGAAATGCAAATCAAAACAAGCAGCCATTACCTCATAATAAGAGTGGCTACTTTCAGTGGACAAGTGGAAGTTCTGGAGAGATGGATCTATTGGTAAAGGACCATGTGAGGACAGAATCCATATATAAATCAGCACTTCTGTAACCCAAGGTCTGGAGAGGCAGAGACAGGAGAAACTCAGGGGTTTACCAGGTAATCAGTACAACCAAATCAGTAAGATGGAGGTTTAATGAGCAATCCAATCTGAGAATCAAGATGGAGAACACTAGAGAAGGACATTTGGCATTAACTTCCTCCATATGCGTGCATATACACTTTTATAAACACAAATATATATATATGTATATATATATATGTATATATGTATACAAATATATATATATATACATATATATATGTGTGTGTGTTTATATATATATATATATATATATATATGTGTGTGTGTGTGTGTGTGTGTGTGTTTATATATATATATCTCACATATTCGCACTATAGAAAGTACAAACATTAACCTATACTGGTAAGAATGCGAAGGGGGAAACATCAGATGCTACTGCGTGGAATTTAAATTTTCACACCCAGTAAGTAATATAGTGCTAAGTCTCAAGCCCTGGAAGGTGCCTATGTAACATAGCAAAGTGAACCTGGCTTCAAGGTTCTGGCAGCGTCCCTCAGTTCCTACCTGTTACAGGGCAAGACTGGCATATCCTCTCTACACTGAACTCTCCAGCCCAAAGTTGGGGCTGCCCTTCCCCTAGAATATCTTCTATATATTATCCAGGCATTTTGGTTACTTGCTCTTTTTTCCCCTTTGTTTTCTTGGTGCTGTACCTGGTTTCCCCTATCCCTTCTGCCTTTGCATCCCCTTCTCACCATATGGCTCAACTCAGTCATATTCATGTCCACTCTGGAATTTCCCAGATATACTTGTCTCTGCCCACACACTCTCTCTTATCTACAATAAACTTTCTCCTCCACCATACCCAGGAGCAATCATGTACTTTCATTTTAAACAGAATATGGGTTCTTTAAAAGAATTAAAACTCGTAGTACTATGCAACAGATATTTCCTTTTTTCAGCATATAGGTAATGGAAATGAAATGTCTGGGTGCAATCTCAGTTTCTTGTTCACTGTAACATTATTTGCTACAAATGACCCAAGATATGCAGTTCACCCAAGTATGCATTGATGGAGAAATAGATGAAGCATGTGATACACTTATATCACACACACACACACACACACACACACACACACACACACACACACACACACACCACATAGTACTGGAATATCTTTCATTTGAAAAGAACTATATTTTTTGATATGTCATGAATCAAATAGAAAGATACACTAAAAGAAGTAAAAAAGAGATAATAAAGTAAATACTACATGATCTCACTCTCCTGTACAGTCCAACATAGTTGTGCTCAAAGAAGAGAAGAAAATGACAAAGACCAAAATCGACCAAGTGTAGGAAATTGGCAGTCATTGATTCCGGAGCAGAAAGTGTCAATTGTATGTTAGCAAGAGCTGCCAAATCAACTGTTGTAAAGGTGATAGTGTTGCCTGCTTTTAATACCAGCACTGGGGAAGCAGAAACGGGTAGATTTCTGAGTTTGAAGTTGGTTTACAGAATGAGTTCCAGAACAGTCAGGGATACATAAGGAAAGCCTGACTTGAAAAACCAAAAAATAGAAAAGTAGAAAGATGATAGGCAGATGGACAGAAAGACAAATAGAGATAAATAGATAGATAGTAAATAAGATTATTAAATTTTTAGAATGTGCTAGAACAATAGATTTAAACTGTTATCAATGGATAAATAGAAACAAAGGGACACTGTGAGGTATTGGATGTTTTGTTTCATTGATCATAATATTAATGTCATAATATGATTATCAAAATATCATAGCTGAGATAAATATGTGTTCCAGTTGGTAGTGTGTCCATTGTGAACAAAGCCTGGTTTTTAATCTCCAACACCACAGAAACATCAATATACTCCTGGAGACTATGAGACCAAAAATTATTCCAAGCTAATTAATATATTACAAAACAGCCTTGGATACATGAGAACTTGTCTAACTCTCCCTCTCCATCTCTGTCTCTGTCTTCCTCTCCCTCTCCCTCTCCCTCTCCCTCTCCCTCTC
>NC_034594.1:98818638-98821138 GCF_900095145.1 Mus pahari
ATATATATATATATATATATATATATATATATATATATGTGTGTGTGTGTGTGTGTGTGTGTGTGTGTATGTATCAATAAAATGTGCATTGTTCATGCTAGACACATCCTCTTTACTGATCCATATCCCTGTTGTGAACGTGAACATTTTTTAAATGATATAACTCAATAAAGTTAGGAAATATTTTAAAATTTTGTTCTTTTATTATTTTCTCCCTTATTAATCATTATAGCTTAGATATACAATAATATCACAGAGCAGTAGGCCACATGTAATTACCCAGAAAAATCATAAATATTAGGAACACAGGTGGTAATTTACTATCACATAGCCAACTGCAGTATGTTTCTTTATCATTTTGCTATTACTATTTGCTTGAAGTTGAAGGTTAAGTTTTAATATAAAACTTTCTGGGCTGGAGAGATGACTCAACAGTTAAGAGTGTGTACTGCTCTTGCAGAGGGCCTGAGTTTGTTTTCCAGAACTTATGTTGTGCAGAATTGTTGTTCATAAGTGCACACGAACTCTATCTGTCTTAATCAGTGCTCTATTGCTGTGCAGAGGAGATACCAAGACCAAGACAACTCTTAAAAGAGGAAGCACTTAATTGGATCTTTCTTAGAGTTTCAGATGTTGAGTCCATTATAACCATAGTGGGGACATGGCCAGACTCAGCAGACATGGTACTGGAGAGGAAGCTGAGAATGGCACATCCAGAGCCACAGGGAGCAGGAGGAGAATAACACTGGACTTAGCTTGAGCCATTGAAACCCCAAAGCCTAGCCCCAGTGACACAATTTCTTCAACAAGGAGATGCCTATTCCGGCACAGCCACACTCTCCTTCCTGAACAGTGTTACTCTCTAATGACTAAGCATTCCAACATCTGAGCCTATGGGGGTCATTCTTACTCAGGCTTCTACACCATCTCTAATGTTTCTGACAGGCTCTTTGAGTTTCTATAGGCACTAACACTCACATGCACACACTTCTACACAGATATACTCAAAATTAAAATTAATAAAATAAATATTTTAAATTATTTGGCAAGTATCCTTTTAAACCAATTGTGATTATGTGTGGATATTAGATCCTTGAGATGCACTTGGGTTCTACTTTCTATGTACTTTATTTGAATCTTCCTGACATGTTCCAGATCTTTTTTTTTATGTTCCCTATCTTGACTATAAATATACTCATGAAACAATGCATAGACATATAGAGATAAATTAGGGTAAATATATCCATTTGTAAATTATGTACTTGTCAGCTTCCTATACACATGATATTTGATCCCAGACAGTCAATAGTTTACAGAGCACTGAAAAAATAATTGTGCAATACAATTATACAGTGTGAGTGTGTTTGTGTGTGGGGTGTGTGTGTGTATAATGCACATATGTTTGTTTCTTCAAATGTGTATGAACTCATGCATGCATATGAAAACTTGATGTTGCTTTAATCACTCTCCACTTTATTTGTTAAGGGAGGGTCCTTCACTGAGCACAGAGCTCACCATTTCCAGCTAGTCCATCTAGCTATCTTCATCTTTCTCTGCAACCTACAGACTTGCATTGAAGGAAGCTGCCACACCCATCATGTTTTTCCATGGGAACTTTGGATAGCAAGTCCCATCCTAAAGTCTTGAAATACAAAAAAAAAAAAAAAAAAACTATACTCTGAACACATTTATATGTTTTTATCTGTAGTATTAATGAAATGTCATTTTTTAATTTTTATTTTTGTTGTTTTTGTTCTTATTGTTCTTTGCATTGGTAGACATTGATCCCTGGGCTTTGTATGTTATACAAAGCATTCTATAATTGCTATATCCCTATGTAATGAATCCTTAGATGTAATATCAATATTATATTATGCTACTATATGTAGTTTCTGCTTTGTAATATTTACATATGCTGCTTTTAATCACAGGAAATAGTTACACCACCTGTCATGACACATCATTTTGTGTTTCAAATAAATCTGAATACTTTATTGTTTATGAACCATTTTAATTAAGTCACTGTTCGAATTCAGGAACTTGAGAGTGAAATGCATAGATGTGAAAATACACAAATTAACCTGTATTAAGATAAAACAATTAACCACCAAACAAACTCAAGTGGTACTAATTAATTTAGAGTTTTTGAAACATTTTGGTTTGTTTTGATACGGGATTTCAATGTATAGCACTGGCAGGCCTAGACCTTTCTACATAGATCAGCAAGATATCAATTAAAGATATGTACTACAACATTTGGCTGATTTGGAAATTTTGGCATTACATATTTCTATGAAAACTAAAAGAACAGATGTGTAATTTTAATTAGAAAGAGAAGTAGAAATTAGTCCAAATGAAGAAATCCATCTCATAATTTTACTTCATTATGTTTTAAAATTACTAAAAGGTAGAAAGAGCCAGAAAAATTTCAATGGGAGGTGGGAGAATGGGAGAAAAGACTTTGCTAGTATGAGTAAGCCCATTGACAAAAAACACCTGC
>NC_034594.1:98823179-98828671 GCF_900095145.1 Mus pahari
ATATATATATATATATATATATATATATATATATATATATATATATGGATGGATAGATAGATAGATAGACAAGATACATGACAGAAAACAGATGATAAAGGATAGAAAGTAGATAGATACTAGAAAAAATATAGAGGATAATTAGGTGATCAGTGATTACTAGATTAAAGGTAAGCAAATAGCTGATCGAGATAAATAGGTGATAGATAAATAATATTTTCTTTCTTCCTTGCAATGTCAGAAAGTGTTATATCCTGCATTACTAGCTCAAAGATAAAATTTAAAATTATATTTTTCTATTAAATACATGTATTTTAGACCAGTGCAAAGATAAAACAAAACAAAACCTCAAACAAATATAAGTCAGAAACTACCATCAGTACAGCTTCTTCAAGTCTTTAACTGCTACAATAATCCTAGAATATGTAATATTATGAGCAAGCAGATGGGTCTCTAATGACTTTACTCGAAAAGCTGAGTTACATAGCTGGCAGTGACATCGGAGAGAATGCTTTTGGTGAACATAATGGAAAGGAAAGTTGTGTTATGGGACCTGTATATGCCAGCTAAGGCCTTGTCAGAAACTGTTGCGGAGCAGACAATTTATTCAGAAATTTAAAGAGTTATCTTGCAGAAGAGATGTCTTCACTATGTTAGTGGAGGCTGAAAATTAGGAAAAGTATTTAGACTTTTAAGATGTATTTATTTGCTGTGGATGGGAAAGGTCCCCATAGGTTCGAGTGCTTCAACACTTGATCCCAGCTGTTTGTGTTTTTTGGAAAATTATGGAACCTGTAGGAGATACAGCCTTGGAAAAGGAAATGGGCCACATGGAAAGAGTAAGGGATTTGGGGTTTTACAGCAGTTCTCAAATCTCTTTCACATTCTGATTTCTAACTGTGGAAGCATGTGAGCAGTCTCATCAGGTTCCTGATGCCACGGCTTCCCACTGCCATGAACTGTTTCCCTTCAACTATGAGCATGAATAACCTCTTTCTCTCTTAATTTTGATCACAGTCCTGTGTAAAGTAGCTAAAACAATGCCTCCTGGTGTGCTTAAAAGGAAGGACTAATAAATAGCAAAGCAAAGGAAAAAACGAATCTTCAGGGAATGTGGCTGGTGCTGTTGAGAATTTCTGTCTAGTCTTGTTGACAAGATGAAAGCTACCTAAGAAAGGCTCATAACAAGGTGCTCAACCTGAAAATTCTAGAACATTGTCAAAGACTCATTATGGAGGATGTCTCACACAGAAACTGGGAGAACATGAGGAAACATGCCCCTGGAATATTTCTTAGGTGTGAAGACACCGACTACGTTTCTGACTTCTTCAGAACTCATCATGCTTATTGAATGCTTTGTTAAGAAACCTAAGAGAAAACATCCTCCTGCTCAGACCAACTCAAAACTCTCACACAAACTCATACCTAAACCAGACTGGGAGATGTGGCTACATGGTATTTTAATAGAGATGTTGGAAAACCACTGTCCCTTGCAAGGGCCTTCCTGAGTGAACACAAAAGCTGTGTCCATCCTGAACTTAATGACTTTCAATATTCCCATTGATGTAAATAATTTACCACTTTCTTGCTTCCTGGCAATTTTGTTCTTTGGCATACATAATCAGCACATTTTCTGAAAACAAAAGAAAATACCAAGACAAGTTTATTTTTACCAGAGATGCTCTGGAAGTAAGATAAAATATATTTGACCTTTGAAAATGTATCATTTATCAAGATGGTATCAGAGATCTACTTATTATATTCTTCGTAATTTTTGTTTTACATGCTACATTAGTTAGCTTAAAAACTAGTTTAATGACAGTTTTAAAGTATGCATACATATATACTACATATATGTAGAAACATGTGTATACTATATATCTATACATATGTGTGTTTACAAAACTGCTGACAAGAGCTAATATTTATGACAGTGAAAAATATAAAATATTTAATTACAGAATGATGAAAAATCCCCCTATAAGTGGATTGACAATAAGATCTATTTAAATTTTTATTCTTGGATAGGGTGGTACATAAATTATTTCAGTTGTTTTCTTCTAATGTAAATCTGTTAAATTAAATCTTGGAAATATGAATGATGGATATTACAACAGTTCAACTAGCAATTGAAATGAGTTACATTCAAATCACCCTTGAGCAGCTGCTAGAACACAGTTTATCAAATACTCATTTGAATTTTGAGGTTTAATGTGCAACTAATGAATTCCAACGGAAAAAATTTAATTCTGCAAATGTTTACATAGTTTCTTGACCTTGTGTCTGAGTTTTTCATTTAATATGGAGTTTTTGTTTTATTTTCTTGCTCAATCTCTCTCTCTCTCCCTCTCCATCTCCCCCCCCCTCTCTCTCTCTCTCTCTCTGTCTCTGTCTCTGTCTCTCTCTCTCTCTCTCTCTCTCTCTCTCTCTCTCTCTCTCTCTCTCTCTCTCTCTCTCTCTCTCTCTCTCTGTGTGTGTGTGTGTGTGATATGTGTCTGTGTAGAAGTCCCATAGTACAATAGTGGCATAAATGTTCTAGAAGTAACCAATAACTTTATAATTTAAGTTACAAAATCCTTCTAACATGCATGATGATATCATTATTTTCTGGCACCAGAGAAACAGAATTTACATTTCAGAAAATGAATGCCTTACATCAGATTTTCTGGTGTTACAGTTTGAAATAATTTTCAGCTTCTTCTTTCACTGCTCCTAACTCTGAGCATAATGTCAGCAAGAATCGTTTCCATTGGAATATTATGATAAAATGTATAAATACAACTGGAAATTAAAATAGAAACTCAAGCCATTTTTCTGTAGTATGATTTATTTATAAATTTTTAGTACTCAGTAAGACTGGAGACCATTACAAAATGCCACAGTTGGTAAGAATCAGAGAATGTCAAGTGATTGTTTATTTCCCCATCACTAACTTAGACATCTTCAATACAACTCCCACTGGGGTAATGTCACAGAGGAGTAGTCTAAAAGATTGTAAAAGTCAAGGTCTCTAGTATATGCTCTAGACTTAAACTTGCTATGTAGCTGAGTATCACCTTGAACTGCAGATCCCCCTGCCTCCCTTGTCAAGCACCTCACCTAGTTTACACAGCACTGGTGATTAAAACCAGGGCTGCTTGCATTCCAGAAAGGTACTATACCAAGTGAACTATATCCTGAGTTACACATAAGCCTTTTCCATCATGGGTAAAGTGAAAGGAAGAAAAATTATATACCAAGACAAAGAGCACATGCTGAAACACATAATGAATTGTTAGATGTAACATGTAACAGGTAACATGAAAATCCATTGATAATTTTAAGAGACAACTAAAACATTCATTTTAAAAATAGCACTTTAGATAAAGAACAGACCCTTGGAAAAATGGTTTAGAAGAGGGTAAGGGTCAGGAGGTCATTTTCAGCTATGCTAAGGGTAACAGTGGCTTGAACCATGACAAAAGTGACTAATACAGGCAACACATAGTAAGGAACTATACCCGAGAGAATTGACTGATTCATCTGATGAAGGAAGGTACTTGCCTAATGTGGTTTGACCAGCATGGGGCATGTTGGAGCCACATGTATAAGAAATAGGAAATCAAGAAAAGTTAAGTTTGGTGATGGGCAGCATATTGGGTATTGGGCACATTCAAGTATAAACACATAATACACTGTAGACCATGACGATGTAAAAAATAATGAGCAGCCCCATCGCATAAAATGTGTTCCAAGTTCCACATGCTTTATAGAGTGGCTGAGAAATAGATGAAAAGAAATTTTAAAAATGAGAAATCACCAAAGAGCCACGTCGTTATGGAGCTGAGGGATAAATACATCAAAATGTCTACTATCTTCAGGCTTCAAATGAGTTGCAGACAAGGCAGACAATGGAAAGGTCTTAAAACAAAATCGAAAGGAGGGATGTGTTGGCCAGTTTGAATACACAAGCAGAGTGCTTTCAAATACAGTGATGAAAAGCTGGTAGATGCTATTAGTGGATGTGGAACACCTCTGCTGCTCTACTTTGTTACTACCAGGCCTCTCTTTTAGCTGCTTTAATCTGAGATAAAGATACTGCCCTTATCAAACCAAGTGTTTATTTTTCTACTCTATACTATTCTTGGAACACAGTTCTCAGCTTGTTAAGATGATGTCCACTCTTTACATGAAGAGCACAGGCTACTTTGGTCCTACTATATCTAGACACATCACACACACACACACACACACACACACACACACACACACACACACATCAGAGAGCGGGGGAATTATCCTGAGGTTTTACAAAGAGAATGAAAGAGTGATGGTTAAACTTGATTGTACACAATTCTTACCAGTGAAAAAAAATGCTCAAGAAGGAATGTGGGTGTGGCTAGTTGGTAGAATGCTTGCCTAGCACATAGGAGGCCCAGGTCCCATGAACAGCATAGCACAAACCAGGCATGATGCTGCATGCCTCTAATCCCAGCTCTTGAGTGGTAGAGGCAGAAAGATCCGAAGTTCAGAGTTATCTTTGGCTGCATAGTGTGTTTGAACTCAGCTTTGGTACAGGTGAGTACTCAAAGCAGCAATGATATTAATAATGAACTCAAATGATTAAAGTATAAAATATTTGTTTAAAAATGTATTTCATTAGATAACGATAAGGCATTTATTTGATTAATTAAACACTGACACATGCTTTCTGGGTATAAATCTTCAAAGATTTTTGTATTTCAAGTGTTCCCTTAATTGTTCAATATACTTATACACCCCTATTACTATTGTTTTAATTATTCTCAACTATAATCAAATGATAAATAGGGTTAGCTTGGGATGATATCTTCCTTTAGAATTAGTCTGATTGAACTAAAACATAACTCATGTTTAATATATAAAAGATGAAGCCTATAGAAAAGAAAGCACACAAAAATTTAAAAGGTAAATACTTATGTTATTTTATAATGATGTAAGGAAATCACTCTTTTCCTCATTGTCTTAATTGTGTGTTTTGTAAGATATCCCCTGTACTGGCTAATTTTGTGTCAACTTGACACAGCTGGAGTTATCACAGAGAAAGGAGCTTTAGTTGGGGAAGTGCCCCCATGAGATCCAGCTGCAGCCCATTTTCTCAATTAGTGACCAAGGTGGGAGGGTCCATTGTGGGTGGGACCATCTTTGGGCAGGTAGTCTTGGGTTCTATAAGAGAGCAGGCTGAGCAAGCCAGGAGAGGCAAGCCAGTAAAGAACATCCATCCATGGCCTCTCCATCAGCTCCTGCTTTCTGACTGCTTGAGTTCCAGTCCTGAATCCTTTGGTGATCAACAGCAGTATGGAAATGTAAGTCGAATAAACCCTTTCCTCCCCAACTTGCTTCTTGGTCATGATGTGGTGCAGGAATAGAAACCCTGACTAAGACAAATTGGTACCAGCAGAGTGGGGTATTCCTGTGACAACCTGACCATGTTTTGGGGAGGACTGTGGAAGGACTTTGGAACTTTGGGCTAG
>NC_034594.1:98829171-98866828 GCF_900095145.1 Mus pahari
TTGATTTTTCTTTTGATTGTGACTGTGCCCTGATATTTTTTCCCACTTGAAAGAAGTATTTAGTGAAGCCCACAGTTAAGAGACTTTGAATTTTAAAGTACTTTGTATTTTAAAAGATACTGGATATTTTAAAGGAATTGAACTTTTAATATGTAAAGACTGTGGGACTTTTAAAGTTATTTAGATCTTGGGAATGAATAAGAACTAAGGATTAAGGCTTACTAGTGATGTGTTTGTGTGTCAAGTTGACAAGGGGTCAATTGTACTGGCTAATTTTGTGTCAACTTGACACAGTTAGAGTTATCACAGAAAAAGGAGCTTCAGTTGGGGAAATGCCTCCATGAGATCCAGCTGCAGGGAATTTTCTCAATTAATGACCAAGTGGGGAGCCATTGTGGGTGGGACCATCTCTGGGCTGGTAGTCTTGGGTTCTATAAGAGAGCAGGCTGAGCAAGAAGGGGAGGCAAACCAGTAAAGAACATCTATCCATGGCCTCTCCATCAACTCCTGCTTTCTGACCTGCTTGAGTTCCAGTCCTACATCCTTTGGTGATCAACAGCAGTATGGAAATGTAAGTCGAATAAACCCTTTCCTCCCCAACTTGCTTCTTGGTCATGATGTTTGCAGGATTCAAAAGCCTGACTAAAACATCCCCCCATTTATAATTGGCCAAAAGAAGTTAATGGTAATACAAAAAACAACCAACTTTCTGGAACTAAAGGACATCCAGAGAAAAGATATGTCAGCTTAGAAATCTACATTTACTAGAAAAATAACTTCAACTTTCGAAATCATATTATGAAGCACACACACAAACAACTACTTGAATAATTGTAGCGTTATTTTTTAAGGAGTTGTTTTTTCCTGCAAATTTTTGCTATATGTCTCAATCCCTAGGTAGCTTGGACCTCATATATGTACAGGAGACTGTCTTGGAGCTGTATATAACTCTGCATCTCTTGTGCTGTGATAAAAGGCATGTAACACTATGCTTGTGCACTTTATCTTTGTTCCTTTTTCTCTATATACGTATCCCTTAGTATATACTTTGTCTACCTTTATTCTTTCTTCATTTTTTTTTTAGTTTTTACTTTATTTCTAGATATTTATTTTATGAGTAGAGTATTGAGTATTTATTTATTTAAGAGTATGCACACACACAGACACACATACACACTTGAATACATGAAAACACCCATGAGCCCAGGAAATGTCATCAGATCCTCTGGATTTCACCTGGGGATCCATCCCTCATACAGCTACCAAACCCAGACACTATTGTGGATGCTAAGAAGTGCTTGCTGACAGGAGTCTGATATAGCTGTCTCCTGAGAGGCTTTGCCAGAGCCTGACAAACACAGAGGTGGATGCTCACAGCCAACCATTGGACTGAGCACAGGGTCCCCAATGGAGAAGTTAGAGAAAGTACTGAAGGAACTGAAGAGGTTTGTAATCCCATAGGACTAACAACGATATCAACAAACCAGACCTCCCCTCACCCCCAAGAGCTCTCAGGGACTAAAACACCAACCAAAGATCATGGAGGGACCCATGGATCCAGCTGCATATATAGCAGAAGAAGGCCTTGTTGGACATCAATAGGAGAAGCCCCTGGTTTTGTGAGGGCTAGATGTCCCAATGTAGGGAAATGTCATGACAGGGAAGTGGGAATTTGTGGGTGGGGGAACACCATCACAGACACAGGGGGAGTGGGGTGGGATATGGCGTTCCGGAGAGGAAACCAGGAAAGGGCATAACATTTGAAATGTAAATAAAAATATATCTAGTAAAATAATTAAAAAAAAAAGACTTATACTCATTTGTTAGCCATCTGATATGAGTGTTTGTTTTAGTTAAGGTTTCTATTGCTGTGAGGAAACACCATGACCAAAGCAACTCAGGGAGAAATGGTTTATTTGGTGCACAGCTCCACAGGATTCTTTATCATCCAAGCATGGCAGGATCCTGGAGGCAGAAGCTGATACAGAGGCTGTGAGAGATTCTGCTTACTCTCCTGTTCCCAAAGGCTTGCTCAAACTACTTTTTAAAAATTATTTATTTATTTGTTTATTTATTTATTTATTTACACTTCATATTTTATTCCCCTCACCCTGTCTACCATCCTAGTGCTCCACGTCCCATACCTCCTCCCCACCCCATTGTCTCGATGTGGATGTCCAACCCCTCCCATACCACCTGACCTCTAAACTACCTGGGGCCTTGAAGTCTCTTTCGGGTTTGGTGCATCCTTTCTGAATGATCACAGACCCAGAAGTCCTCTATTGTATATGTGTCGAGGGCAGTTGGTGTATGCTGGCTGTTTGGTGGTCCAGTGTTTCAGAGATCTCGGGGTTCCAGGTTAATTGAGATTGCTGGTCCTCCTACAGGGTCACCCTCCTCCTCAGCTTCTGTCTTTCCCTAATTCAACAACAGGGGTCAGCTGCTTCTGTCCATTGGTTGGGTGCAAATATCTACCTCTGACTCTTGGGTCTTCAAGAATGCTGTCATGCTAGGTCCCTTTGTGTAAGTGCTCCATAGCCTCAGAAACAGTATGAGGCCTTGGGATCTCCCCTTGAGCTAGATCCCTCTTTGGGCCTGCTGCTGGACATTTTTTCCCTCAGGATCCTCTCCATTTCAGTCCCTGTAATTCTCACTCAGGATCAACTGCCCACCCACAATGTTCTGAGCCTTTCTCCATCAATTACTAATCAAGGAAACACTGTACAGGGCTGCCTACAAGCCCATTTTACTAAGTCTTCTTTTTCTTTTGTGTCCTTCTCGTCTACAGTGACTGTGTCAAGTTGACTAGCCAGTATGACCTAACATACACCTTCTGTAAGAGGAACTGCTTCAATCCACAGGACTTTGGGTCTTAGAACCCTGCCTAGTGGCAGCAAGGCAATGAAGAAAGTACTGACACACATACAATGAAGCTAAACTCAGGTAGGGTTTCCTAATGCTATGGCTGTGATTACCACTGGAACCCTGAACCTCAGAGTCTCTGTTAGATACAGCATAAGAAAATACCTCTGGAGGAGATACAGGGGAAGAAAGCTGCATATGCTTGTCTTTGTGCACCCTGAGTGATTCAAGAGTACTCAGACTCTGTAGAATGTTTTTGTTAACTCTCTTGAGCCTGGCCCACATGAGAAATAGTATTGCCTAAGTACCATCTGCTAATCAGTCTGAGTCATCCTAACTGTCAGAATCACATTGATTTGCTCAGGATTTCTCTTACTCGTGAACTCCTCCGCTCCCTGCTAGCACCAAGAGTTCTTAACTCCTGATCCATTTCTTCAGACCTTCATTCTTTATTGTTTGCAAATTTTATAGACATAGAGAGCTGTTTTGATAATATTCCCCCTAACTCTCCCTCAGAACCCCTTCTTCCTAACTAGTTGTCTTCACCAACCACGGAGTTTCATTAGGGTTACATGAGTTATTTACTATCCTAGGAGAAACTTATCAGTGATAATACCTTTGAAAACTTTGCCACTCTGTTGCCTGTCCAACAAACACTAACTGCCAATACCTCTTCAGAAAAGGGTAAGGCCTTATGAGTCTCTCCCATATCCATGTTGGAAAGATCCAAGGGCCAATCTTGTGCAGGCTTCATTCAGGTTTCTGTATCTGTTGTATATTCATGATTGCAACACCCAAGAAATTGATATTTTGATTTTTCTTAAATATGGACAATAAAACAGAAAAAGTATAAACTAAAATAATTAAGGTCTACAAACAAAATCTTAGGTAAAGAATGGAAGGACTTAAAAAAACAAACAGTACTGCAACAAATAGTAAACAAACTAAATGCCCCAGCATGTTCAAGTTAATTACAACTAGACTTATTTCTCCACAGTATTTTGGAGCAATGAATATTTTGTCTTTATTCATCACAAACTAGGATCTAGATGTTGGCAATATTAAGGAGCTTGGCACTTACAAGTGTGAATTTCTTAAGATGAAATGCAGTATTCAGTAGTGGGAAGTTACAAACAGTTATCTCCCCCTTTGCTTTCTGTTGGGCTTAAGTGATCCTATAGATTCAGAATTGGATGAAACACTGTAGAGAAATCTCAAGAGAGAAATCATGCTTTGCTCTCCCAGCTCATGTTGAGAGTCATATTATTCAGCTTATTTAAAATACTCACAGGGGAGGTAGAACCTGGAAGCAAGGGGCAGGTTTCAGACTGCTGACAGTTCTTGCAGAGGACCCCAGTTCAGTTCCAAGCATTCACACAAGGTAGCTCATCACCACTATTAACTCTAGCTCCAGATGATCCAGTGCCCTCTTGTGGTCTCCTGTGGCACCCTCATCTGCATGCACTTAATGGCACATATGCACATATACACAAATAACTAATAGAATAAATAGTAAAAAATACTCAAAGAAAGTGTGAAACATATTAAAATGTTTTGACAACTGTAGAAGCATAATAACAGCACATAGTAGAAATCAAATGATTGATTCATCAGTCAAAATATGGGAAAGGATTTTAATTCTTCTAAAATAATACTCATAGAATGTAAATAAAAGCAACCTATTCAAATTCAATGTTCACATTTCTAAGGACACAAATGATACAGTTTTGAGCACTTTATCACATCAAACAAATTTCAACCTTTGAAACTCAGTTGACTTTTGTCACTGCTTTATGACACTGTTATGTTTTGAAAATTATTTTGCTGTCAGAAATAATTTTATATTGCATATACAATGATTAAATACTACTTTCTCTTCTCTTATCAGATGTCTACTTTCATTACTTTGCTGGGAAAACAGCTAGGTAATTCAATATTATCAATACTTAGAATGAACTTAATGGACATTAAACAACACAGACATGCACACATACATATATGTATGCACATACACAAATATACTCAGTATTTATACTATCTATCTATCTATCTATCTATTAAATCAAGTTTACTGTCTGTTCATATAAAGTGGAAAGTAAGCTTCTATATTGATTTTTAATCAATGTGGAATATTCAAGAACTATTTTCTTTGCTACTAATGTAGGTCAGCTTTTTGACACCAATAAACATTATATAATATTCAAACATTTCATTGATCTGAAATATTCAACCTTAGAAATCTGTAATATTAGGTTATCTATCTATCTATCTATCTATCTATCTATCTATCTATCTATCTATCTATCTATCATTTATCAATTTATGATCTACCTATCTACCTATTATCTATCTATATATGCATCTATTGATCCATAATATTTAAGACCTGCATAAGCACTCCTTGACTTTAATAAATCATGAAACATGCAGATTTCCTGATCCAAAAGAATGTATGCTATAGAAGACTTAATTATTTTCATCTACTTTAAATGTGTTGTTAACATTTGCTTTTGTCTAAAAATTGAATGAAAGTGCTTCTCATTGTAGCCTATTCCACAGTTGTTGTTCCTGGAATAAGCTATCAAAGTTGAGAAATTACTAAACATACAAAATTTCCATGAATTCAAGGACTGAAAAGACATATTGGACAGAGCTTTGGTTTCATACTGACATTCTAAGTGGAACAGAAGTGCATGGTATATAATAAGGAGAGGAATTTTACTATCAGGGTGAAAATGGCCATGTGATAGAAATGCTGAGGAACCAATACAGCTTAAGTGTTGATGCTGAAGGAGTAGATGACTGGGACACAGCGAGCATTATTGAAAGCCATCTGTTCTTTGATCAGTTTATCAACTTTCTACATCCTAGTCATTCTGAATCTAAAAATGAAAGACTGGAAGTAATCCATACTTCAGTTCTAACTATGAGAGATCACTTCAAGAAATGTTAACATACAGCAGGCTGGACATAGTATATTTCTCCATTTTTTGATATGTCGTGTAATGTCTACCCAAATCACGGTCAATAAAAACAAAGATAGACAGACAGTATTAAACAATAAAGATTCTCCACAACAAAACAGTGTTGACATGACATGGAAGAAAATGTTTCCAACTTTCTCATATATAAAAAAGCTAGTGTGCAGAACATACAAGAATATCCAACAATATTAAACCTAAGAAACCAAACAAAATCTGATCAAAAATGAAAAAAGGCCTAAGTGTATACACCCCCCCACACACACACACACCCACACACGCACACACACTGGGAATACTAAAAAATATTCAGAATCATTAGATATCTTGGAAATGTAAATATAGATCACAGGGAGACAGTTCCTTACTCCAATGAACATACTTTCAAGCAGAAAGTTAGTTGAATTGCCAGGAATTATGCAAACAAAGAGAAGGAAATACATTTTACATTGATGATGGGACGAGATATGGTGAATGCAGCCATCATGGAAAACAGAATGTATCCTCCTCAAAACAAGTGAAAACAGACACACTACTGGGCACTTACTTGAAGGAACTGCAGTCAGTTTGTTGAATAAAAGCTGGTAATTCTAGTGTCTGCTGTACAATCCGTATTAGTTAACAGGAGTGATCAAACTTGGAGGTGTTCAGTGTTTAACCAGAAAATGAAAATATGTTTTCCATATATTCTCACATAAGGCTCACATGAATATTGTTCATATAATAATGTCAGATACAAGAAGAAGAATGAAATCTTATCAACTTGTAAATCCTGGAGTTCACTGGGACTAGTAAGACAATCAAGATGCAAAAGAGCAAACATCATATGACTGCTTTCATACATGATAAGTAGAAAAGGTCAATCTGAAAGAAATTGAGAGTGTTATAGTGGTTTTCACATCTTTAAGGGCAAGGGATGGTAGCAGACACTCATCCTTGGCTGGTTAAATAGATGATAAACTCCCAAGTTTTATAA
Source organism: Mus pahari (assembly GCF_900095145.1). Lineage (NCBI taxonomy): Eukaryota > Metazoa > Chordata > Mammalia > Rodentia > Muridae > Mus > Mus pahari. The sequence goes on from NC_034594.1 coordinate 98,835,991, forward strand.
CCAATAATAATGGATTTCATGTTTCAAAGTAGCTATAACAAAGGATCTTGAATGTTTTATGCAAACAATCATATTTTAGGGGATGTAGGCCTCACTCATTTGCTTTGCTCATTACACATGCATATATGAGTATGCATATTGAAATATTGCATTGCCAAAAAATGTACAATTGTGTGGGAATTAAAAATCAAAGTGGAAAATCAAACAAATGCTCCAATTCTGAGATTCTGAGTCCCCTAATCAAGGATACAATGGGGTCACATGTAATTGCATGGTATTGCATATTTATGAGGATTTTTGTTAAGACAAATACAATATTAGCATTTTACTCATATTGTCTAATTCAAGATATAGCATTATCCTTAATGGTTGGATCTGCTTAATCTACTTTGTTAATATGAGAACTAAGAATTACTTAGAAGGTATCCAATAATGCCTTAAGTAAAATGTCCATTTGTTAAATTCTCAGTGCTCATTATAGAAAAAAGTGTGTGTGTGTGTGTCTGGGGTGTTTGTTGTTTTTTTTTTTTGGTTTTTTTTTTTAGATATTTTCTTTATTTATACGATCCCGAAAGTTCCCTGCACTCTCCCCCTGCCCTGCTTCCCTACCTACCCACTCCTTGGCCCTGGCATTCCCCTGTACTGGGGCATATAAAGTTTACAAGACCAAGGGGCCTCTCTTCCCAGTGATGGCCAACTAGGCCATCTTCTGTTACATATGCAGCTAGAGATACAAGCTCAGGGGGTACTGGTTAGTTCATATTGTTGTTCCTTCTATAGGGTTGCACACCCCTTCAGCTCTTGAATACTTTCTCTAACTCTTCCATTGGGGGCCCTGAGTTCCATCCAATAGCTGACTGTGAGCAGCCACTTCTGTGTTTGCCAGGCACTAGCATAGCCTCTCAAGAGACAGCTATATCAGTGTCCTTTCGCAAAACACAAGAAAGATTTAAAAGAAATTTCCAGGTATTTAGACACATTAGATTTATAACTCTTATTTAAATTTCTGAGGCAGTCAATGTATGACCTAGGAAAATATAGTTTGTGATCATAAAAATGAATCCATATTTCATTGTGCTCTAAAAACAGGACTGGTAATGAAATGTCCCCAAAGTGCTGTTCTTTTAAAACATTCCTAGTGCACATCAGTGCACTCGGGTACAGATACTCTAGTTCCTATCCTGCTCGGGGTCGTAACATTCACTAAAGTGGAGACTGTCCATGCTCTGTCCCAACACATGAGCAATAGCTAATGGATAGAAATAAGGACATATAGCCATGTCTCCTGGGCCAACCTCAAATTTAGAGATCATCTGTTCCTTTCAACACAGGTTCCACATGCTGGGAATCAGATGAATGGGAGTCCAAATCGAATCTCTGGACATTTAGTTAATGAGATAATATGTCATTAACATGTAATTCCATGCATTTATCTTACAATCCAGAGTGTAAACCTTATGAATATTCACTCTAGACATGGTCATTTCTCCATAATATTCTCTTTTATAATTGTTTTAATTTTTATTCGTGTGTGTGTGTGTGTGTGTGTGTGTGTGTACCTATATGTGCAGTGTCTTTGGAGGTCAGAGGAAAGTACTGGAATCCCTGCAGTTGAACTGACATACAGTTGTGAGCCACTTGATGTGGTAAAAAATAATAAAATGTACAATGAGTCATTGATGGATATCAACTGAATATATCCCCAAAAATGGCAATTGACATCTTCTTGCTGCAATTAGCAGCATATTTGCAATTGCTTGGTGAGTGTGATGTAGAGAACCAGAACAAAGACAGAGGAGGGCAGGTGAAAACTTACATTGAGCTTTTTTGGCATCCAGTTGAGGCTGCATGCCTATGACCGTCATAACACAGAAGACAGAGAAACTTGAAAACCATCAATGTATACTAAAAGTGGAAAAGGACATGAAAGTGATGAAAACAGAAAGCAATGGCAGATCCACACAATGGAGAAGTCAACTGTTGGCCAAAAAAGATACAGAGGGAGATGGTGAAGGAAGGATGGGTTGATAGAACAAAGTGGCATCTCCCTGTGGATAAGTACAGAGATAGAAGTCCAATGAAACAGCTTGGCCCTGATTTTCTCATTACTCAACGGTATGAGACAGATAATTATCAGCATCCATATTTCCTAGTGTCATATCTGAACAAATGATTCTTAAATCATCAAAATGATTCTTAAAACAATTTTGGATTTGGGAGCACAGCAGTCTTTGGAGTTTTGGCTTAGGACTGGATGTCCATGCAGGGCACTCAGAAGTATTTAACACACAACACAAATCAAAGTCCTGAAACATTTGTGGTCCCACGCATATTGAAAATGGACATTAACTTGCAGCATATACTCTCAATAATCATGGGAGGGTCAAACAACAGGAAATTGGTAACAAATTAACTGAGCTACTATTGGGTAAGTGTCTTTAAGGATTAACTTATTTCTTGCTTATTTTAAAGTTTTAAACTTAGTTGTAGGATAGGCTGTTTTGCTTGCATGTATGTATGTATACCACCTTGTGAAGTGTCCAAAAGGGGGCAGAAAAGGGAAATGGATCTGTCTGGGGCTGGAACTGGGGTTACTGAATTTTGTGAACTGCCATGTGGGTGTCCTCTGCATCATGTTCACTTGACCACTGGGACATACCTTCAGCCTCTAAACGTTTATTTTTTCTTATGTCTATGTTTGTGTGTTTGTGTGTGGGTTTAAGCACATGTGTATAGGTGAACATGAAGGTAAGAAAAGAGGCTTGTATTCTCTGAAGCTGAAGTTATTTGAACTGTCCACATCAGATTCTGGGAATTGAACTCAGGTTCTCCATTTGTTATTTCAATAGATAAATATCAGAAGTCATGGTAGAAAGACAAGATAATAAACAATTCTTGTGATTGAAGCCAATAGGAAAAGGGGAATGATGATATTATTAATAATACATAGACAGAATTTATATTCAATAAATATGTGAAAACTGATTTTATTATTTGAAATATATTTTGCTTACAAAGCAAATAGTATGCATCTATAAGGAATATTAACAGTGTGTCATTCGTTGCTAGAAGGGTTATCTCTCTTTATATTTTTATTGTTTGAGAATTTCATTAATATGTAAAATATATTTTGACTAATCGACTCACTATTTGTCCTCCAAAACCTTCCATACCCTCTGCTACATATCCCTCTACAGTTTGTTTCTGTTGTCTTTACCCCACCAAGTCCATTTTATAAAGCCTGCATGTGAGCAGTTGTGAGCTCATTTACTGGATCATGGACAACCTACCAGGGCCTGAATCTCTGAAGAAAACTGCCTCTTCCTTTCCAGCAACCCAGAAACTGTATACAACTCTTCTCTATTTATCATCATTCTGTTAAAACTATTTCATTTGAGAAATTACCTGCTCCAAAAAAATCTTTTCTCTATAAGCAATAGTTTCAGAGAGATAGTTAAAGAGATTCATAACTAGGTCTTTGCAATAACTGTCTGGAAACATGGTATTCATTCTGTTGTGTTCTTCCACAAGCACCAGCTTCAAGGTTACACTTTGGCCAGCCTTCTGTATTTCACATGTCCCCTGTTCTGCTGTATAGTACCCTCATGTTATGTAGGTATGGAAAACAACAACAACAAAAGTAAACTTCTGAAGTGTTTCAGACTTGGAAATATTCCTTCTATTGCTTAGCAAAATGAGTTTCCAGTTGCTAAAGCTATTGTCATGAAATGTTGCCCACTTTCATCTTAGTCATGTGTCCCTGCTCTCATGCAGAGTGCATTGAAATCAAAGAGCAATTTTATCTCCTATTTTGAATCTTTTAAAAGAGTTATTTTTTTAAATAAGAAAATGGTATTATACACTCAGACTCGGTATTCACCATCATTGTAAACATAGAAAATGGAAAATTTAGACACATATATCTTGAGGGAAATGTATTATATGTATAAGATGAATGGTCTGGGTCCCAAAGCAATCATTACAACTATTATCTTATTCACTCCATTCAAAATAAAAAAAACATGCTGACTGAATTCCAGGTAAAAGCCTGAGAATAAAGAAAGCCAAGTGATTTTTCCTTTATGTCATACACTAAGGTTGGAGTGCCAAACTGCTAATGGCTCAATTGTTCATACTATGAAAATAAAGCCTAAACTACTTTTGAGTGCCTTTGTAAAGATTTATCCTACTGTGGCTATGTTGAAAAGGAGATAAACAAGGACTGGAGACATGGTTCAGTGCTTAAAAGCAGTTACTGCTTCTATGGAGGACCCAGGTTCTGTTCAGAGCACCCAAATGTTAGGTGGCTCTCAACCAACCATAACTCCAAATAAGAGAATCTGAGGCCACCTCTTTGGTGCTGTAAGTACCTACATAAATAATGTGTGTGTGTGTGTGTGTGTGTGTGTGTGTGTGTGTGTGTACACATGCCAATACAAATGAAAGAATACCATATTTTAAAAAGAAAAGCAAATGCAGAAGAAATCCACCCATTTCTATCTTTACTCCAGTGGCATCGTAAGTACATATCTGTGAAGCTTTGGGGTTGATTTTGCTACAATCTTCATGTAGGAAAATGACTAACTAACACAGAAAGCCATGATTCAGGGGTTTTAGAATTTTCTTCCATTAAGATATTTGAAAGTCAACAGAGGTGAAGAAAATATTAATTAACAAGATTGGAAATACATCCTGATTAGGTATAATCAACCCAAGAAAACTCTAGTTATCTCTTTGGATATGCTAATTATTTCAGTTCTATTTCTGTTTCTGTGATAAATTATCCTGATATGTAGCAACTTCAGGGTAGAAAAAAAGTTTATGTAGCTTACAACCTGGTTACCTTCTATCACTGGGGCTGAAGAATCAGAGCCAGGATGGCAGACAAGGGCTGAGAGGTTTATATCACCCAGCTATTGTTTGAAGCCTTACTTTACTTTTAAACATACACTGGCAAAGAAGGATTTGTTGTCCATAAGTGAAAATTTCCAAACAATAATCTGAGAAATACTCCCTTAGAAAAAATAAGTTACAAGGACAGGCAAACACCAGGTTATAGTAAACATGTCAAAGTTACAAGGGACAAACAAACACCATGTATATACTAAACATGTCAAACTTAAAAGTTAAGTAAATTCTTTGCATCTAGCAACTACATATTAAGGGATTTCACTGGCACCACTACCTATTGAAGTTGTATTGTGAAATAATAAATTAATCCTTATACAAAAATTCCTTATATTTTATCAACATCTGGGAAATTAAAATTATAATTGAGACCAAACTTGGGAGGTTAAATATTATCTTAGATCAACTGATGCCTTCAGATGTCCACCTCAAGTTGATTAATAGGGATCATCTTTACCAACATTTCTAATCAAACTAAAAGCAAAACAAAATAAAAGACAATAGAACATACTTTAAAAATGTAGCAAAAATGTTCTCCAAGACACCAAAGATTAGGCATGAAGGACAGTAATTCTGAGGGAGAAAGCAGATTTAATGAACCTTGAGATTGCTTGAACTTACTGACTAGAGTGACACAGGGAATAGTGCTCAGTGAACATTCTAGACTTAACCCCAAGATCTCACTCCCCTGAAGTCATTAAAGGTGCAGGCTAAGTTACTTTGTGGAGCACAGAGTGGAAATGTGAGAGGCCCATGGGCAGAAGACTTCAGCAATTTTCACATAAAGAAACTCTCAGAGGGTTAGGGAGGTGACTCAGGGACTTATTGAGCAAACATGAGGATCTGAGTTTAGGTCCTTAGCACTCCTGTACATGAGTAAATGCTAGGCAGTGTGAGCATGGGTTAGTTCTCCCACGGCTGAAAATAAGCATCAGAGACAGAAAGATCACAGAGGGCAGATGGACAATCAGTTTGGCTGAATCTGTGAGCTACAGGTTCAGTGAAAGAGCATCTTAAAAATTATGTATCTGTCTTCCATGTGTGTACATATGGATGAGCACACACACACACACACACGCGCGCACACACACGCGCGCGCGCACACACACACACACACACAAGAAAGAAAGAACAAAAAAAACTGGTGCTAAGAACAACTCTGCTTCTATCGCACAGCACTGACTGATGCCTCAACAGTGAGACAAAAGCAGACTTAAACAGAGGTCTGATTAACAAAAGGTGGAGAACAAACTCTTTCCAAATACCTTTAGCAGCATCATAGAAGGAATTTTAATGAGGCAGTGTCCAGATTTTGTATTGTTTACTAAAAACTTTCCAGAAATAAAAAGCAAGCATATTCATAATGCACACTATGGAAAAATCAGTTGGAATATCTTCATTAATACCATGATAAAAATATAGTGTACATAGCTATGGAAGCAAAGAGAAAACTAAAGTACTGTTGGTATTAGCAGCATAATTCCAGGACAGAGCAGATAAGCACCTGTGAAAAAGATATCAAATCTGTATAAAGGGGAAGCACACGGAGAAAAAGTCTGGAAAGAATTAGACAGAGAACAGAACTGTGGGATACTCTACCTGCAAGCAGCTATGAATACCTGTGTATTTTGAATCCCTGAAGGACAGAAGAGTGATGATTGGAAAGATCTTTGATAAGAAAATAGCAAAAGTTTCCAAATGCAATCACAATTGCAAACTAACAAAATCAAAGGTTTAATACAGTCTAATTACAAATGAAGAAAACAAAAATGATGCTCAGATATACTTTACTCAAACTCTTTAAATTATTGAGGAAATGTGGTACATTAGAACACATGAAATTCTCAAGAATAAAAAAATGTAAAAAAAGATGTAAATATTGTAAATATTAACTCTAAACATATGTTTAGGATATATATATATATATATATATATATATATATATATATATATATATATATCAGGGAAGAGCAAACCAGTAGGCATACCTCAGAAACCTTTGTCAGGAGGCAAGCGAATCACACCTTCAAAATTCTGAACAAAAACAATAGCCACAAAAATCGAGCCTGTGTACTTTGAGATGTAGCCTGAGCAAGAGCTGGAGTAACTAAACTGATCCATCCATGCCAGCTCACCGCTGTGAACTCTCAAAATAAGCACTGAGTTTTCCTTGACTTGATAGATATTTGCAGCATCTATTCAAAAAAATATCTAAATGAGATTTTGCAGAAATGATATTAATATCATTTTCAAATCTGTTGCAACATTTTAATTCTAAGGAATAATTTTCATAGCTGATTGGTAATCTTCTGCATATTATCAATGTGTATGTATATGCACATATAAACACACACACACAGACACATACATACACATGTCCACACACATATACATATGACTTTGAGACCATCTAGATCAAGCTGGACTGTGGACATGTCTGTGGGGGACAGTCTTGATTATTTGGCTGATTTGATAAGATCAATCTGAAAGAGTGTGTTACTATTGCATGGTTTGTGGTATTGTACCATGTAAGAGTAAAGAGAAAGAGCTAACCTCTAAATATGCATGCATTCACATTGTCTCTGTATCTGTCTCCCTCTCTGTCTCCCTCTCCCTCTTCCTCTTCCTCTCCCTTTCCCCCCCCTCTCCCTTCCTCCCCCTTTGTCTGTCCCCTCCTCTCTCTGCTGTGTGTGTGTGTTTGTGTGTATGTGTGTGTTCTTAACAGTGGATGTTGTGATGTGCCTATTCAAGCTCCTATTGCTTTGAGTATATGATGCTTTGAGTATATTCTGGAATTGTGACCTAATATAAACTCTCTACTAATTGTTTTATTTCTAAATTTTTATTTTATTGTTTTTATGTGTGTATGTGTGTTGGAGGGGGAACAGCCCTGTATGTGAAGGAGCTTGTAGAGTCCAGAAGTGGGTATTGGGTCATCTGGAGCCGAGTCATGACGTTCTCCACACAAATGCTCTCCACGCAAATGCCGGGAACAGAATCCCAGGACCCTGGAAGAGCAGTACATGTTCTTATCCACCGAGCTTTCTCTCCAGCCCTTCCCTTAATTATTTGCCTTTTGTCAGAATACATTTATCTCAGCAGCAGTAATAAAACTGGAGCAATGTCCTTTGAGTTTTTTATTTATCCACAACAGATCTAAAAGATGACAGTGTCTTTTGACACCTGAACACAGCCACATCTGCTGACATCTTAGCAATAAAAAAAAAAAAAAAATTGCATTGTTGTTTAAGTGCTCCGCATGTTGTCTAGAATTTTCCTTCTGATTTCTATGATTAACTTATTTAATGAGGCTGAAAAGAAGTCTCCCACACCGTGCTTACTCACCAACAATGCATGAGTGGATAAACAGCAACTGCTCATCAATCTCCCTGACTTCCTCTTAGCATCTACCAGCAGGAATAGATTAAAAGCTTCATACCATTTCTGAGTTCATGTAGATACCCCTCCCTCCGGTGTATCACCATGTATAACAATGTAAACCTGTAGGTTCCTGGATTAGCCTTCCATGGATATCTATATAATCTTTAAAAGATATTTTTGAAATCTAAAGTTGTTAACAAAAAAGGCATCATATGTGACAAAAACAACTGTCAAGAGATACATAGTTATTCAAGCATTTATAACTATGAGAAATTAACTAAGTAGAAGCTGGGGCTAGAAGGCTGGCTTGGCTGTTCAAATTCTTACACAAGACTCACCTTTACTGGTTCACAGCTGCCTGTACTTAAGTTCAATGGAATCAAATACTTCCTCTAGCCTCCTCAGTCACAAGCACACACCAACACACATATACACATACACAGTAGGCAATCTGAAGCAACACTTCAGCATAAACATCTATATTATAGAATAAACTTAAAGGCAGGCAACACTGGCTAAGTTAATTTCGTTTTTTGTTTTGTTTTCTTTATGTTTTGGTTTGGGTTTGGATTTGTTTTTTTGCAGGGGTTATTTATTTGTTTGGTTGTTTTGTTGTTGTTGTGTTTTTGTTTTTGTTTTTGTTTTTGTTTTTGGTTTTGGTTTTGGTTTTGGTTTTGGTTTTGGTTTTGGTTTTGGTTTTGGTTTTGGTTTTCAAGAAAGGGTTCTTCTGTGCAGCCCCGACTATCCCAATACTTGCTTTGTAGACCAGGCTGACCTCAGACTCAGAGATCCACCTGACATCTTACCTGAATTTCTTTTTACTGTCATAAATCACAACCTTGGACATCAAGTAAAGAAACCAGTTACCCCAATAATAAATTAACTAGTAATACACATGGGAACTTTTATGTGTACCTGTAAAAAATAATAATATATATAATATTTATATTATAGTATATGCAAAGGTATGCACAGCAGGACAAAATTAATAGTAAATTAAGTGAAGTCTTTAAGAAATGTCTATAGAAATGTCTCTAGACTATTTTTAAATTTATCAACAACTCCTATGTATTTGAAACAGTGTATTATTTTCATGAATGTAAAATATTGGTTTGTGGGAAGAAGCAGCGAGGACGACCCCCGGCCGGAGCAAACCCGCGCGCCGCTGTAAACCCGTGCTCAGCGCAGAAGTCCCGTGCTGCCACCATGCCCAAAAGAAAGGCTGAAGGGGATGCTAAAGGAGACAAAGCCAAGGTGAAGGAGGAGCCACAGAAAAGATCTGCAAGATTGTCTGCTAAACCTGCACCTCCAAAGCCAGAGCCCAAAACTAAAAAGGCCCCTGCAAAGAAGGGAGAGAAGGTACCCAAGGGGAAGAAGGGGAAAGCTGACACCGGTAAGGATGTGAATAATCCTGCAGAAAATGGAGATGCCAAAACAGATCATGCACAGAAAGCTGAAGGTGCTGGAGATGCCAAGTGACGCGTGTGCATTTTTGATAACTGTGTACTTCTGGTGACTGTACAGTTTGAAATACTATTTTTTATCAAGTTTTATAAAAATGCAGAATTTCATTTTACTTTTTTTTTTTAAGCTATATTGTTAGCACAAAACACTTCATTACTGGGTGGGGGAAGGATCATGTGTCAGTAACAAAATCTCTCCCAAGCTGGATAGAGGACAGAAAACCTTTCCTTGATAATAATTTTGAAAGGCTCCTGTTGGCTCCCAGGAGAGATATCCTGGTCTTGACCTAAGTGGCCACCAAGGCACAATACCTTGTGGTCTGGCAAAACTATAAATTCATTTTTATATCCTCTTCCCCCTGTACTGTCAACATAGAATTAATTCCCNTAAAAACCAGAGACCTGTTGGAACCTGGCCCCCAAAATTGGTTTCCCAGTCTATTGGGCGATGTAGACTCTGCGGTGACGTCATCGAGTGTACTCAGAAGAGCGCTGGTTCCTTTTATAAAAGATTGTGGATCTTCAGATTGGTAATTCTGCCATGTTCGTTTCCTGAAAGTCAGGGTCAGCTTGTGGAAAGTTGTTAAACAACATCCTTAATGTGAAATGTCAACCCTCACTCTAAGCTACTTCCCCTTTTCAAAGCATTGAATGAAGACCTCATTGGGTTTTATGGTGGCTTTCTGATTTTGGTAGTCTATACAAGAAGGGAATTTGGAAGTTCTTGTATATTGTTGATTGTCTGCCCATGTCCTACCTGAAATACTATGATTGTTTATGAAAAGTATCTTTAATAAAGCTGGTTACAGTTAGGCTTGGAAAAAAATATTGGTTTGTGATAGTCTGGAGAATTTTATATCCTTCTATTTATTTATTTATGAGCTATAAAAATGATATTATTGTGAAGAATTTCATATCTTCTTATGTATTTTTGGTATATTTAACTTACTAACAAAATAAGTCACAATACCCTTTTTAATGATTCTTAGCAACAAGACAAAATGTTCAGCTCTAATCATGTCTTACATGATAACAGCCCAGAAAGTAAGGAGGCACAACTGTTAAATAAAATAAGTGTAATAATTTAGAAAATACAGTATTTAGAATCAGAGATATTAATAGGTTTGAAGACTTATTTCAAAGTATTCTGCTCATTTTCTTGTCCAATATAGTTATAGATACTTTTAGACATCACACAAGCATAGCAAAGCTGAGAAATAATTTTCTCTACTTAAAATACAGGAAGTTGTCATTTACTTATCATTCTGTTTTGTACAGAGGAGATAATTTTTGTGGTATGGAATTAGTCTTAAGTGTCAACTAAGTTCTGCAGAATTTTCAAGAGTGGAAGTTTCAGTGTTTTTAAATGCCTTTAAGGAAACATTTAGACACATGGGTGAGAAATTAAATTATTTTGTGTCATCATTAAGATCACTTAAACACACACAAAAAACACACACTGCTTTACAGAGCTATTGTGTTCTTGCAACAGTTTAAGGATGGTGCATTTATGGTAGCAACCAACAGAAATGAAGGGCTAACTATAGAGGAAGCAATGATTACTGATCAAATTGGTCTTAGAAGCAGCAAAGGCGGTTAGCAGCAGCCAAAGCTACTTACTATAATGATAAAGAGACCAATATAAAATATTCAAATTGTGTGAGATTATAGGTACTGAAAGAATTAGTTCAACATGGTTTTCTTTCAATATTACAAAGCATAGATCCCTGGGAAGAATTTATCTTCTAAACTTAGTAATTTTTAAAAATTATGGATGATGAAACTTCTTTACGACACAGATATTTGAGGATTGAAGAGATGGCTCAGCACTTATGAATGTTTGTTGCTCTTCTGAAAGATATAATTATGTGTCCTAGAAGTCAACATTGATCAATTCACAGCCACCATGATTCTACCTCCAGGAGAGCCAGCCTTCTTCTGGCCTTCAAAGGCATTACATCACGCTTAATAGAAATCCTAACATATTAATATAACTGAAAATAAATGCAAATATTTATGACAAGTGAATATTCTCATTTTTTGTCACTGTTATCTCTTAAGAGACAGGCCAACTTAGACACACATAAAGAAACAACTTTAAGTGTGATTACTTATTTTATTGTATCATTTATTTTTCTTAAAATTAGTTGAAGAAACTTTAAAAGACACATGAATATAGTTAGTAAAAGAAAAAAAAAAACAAAGCAAAGCTAATCAAAATCGGAGACCAATGAAAGAGTCTTATGAAAGACAGATGAAGACAATGGATGAGAAAACACAAATGTAGAGATCTTAACTCACACTGGTTAAATTTAGTTGAGCTGGAAATGTGTTTGTTTGCTTAGAATGACCAAAGTCAAAAGGAGATCGACAGTTACAAAATTATCATTTTTCAAACTAATACAGCCTTTAGGATTCATGTAAGCACACTGGAATAGAGTAGAATAAACTGACTTGGATTAGCAAGAATATTAGGGTTTTCCTATGTCATTGGGCATTGGTTTTAGGGCCCTTAGAAGCTTCAGAGCTCCATAAACTCATCCATTGTTTAATGCCAACTCTCCCACAGTGAGATGGGATGCAAGGTCAGAAAAATCCATGGAAATCAAATGAGTAAGCCTGACTGACACATTCCGGCACATTCAACTGAGAACAAGACACTGTTTTTCAAGTTAGGTGAAAGGCAGGGACTATCATGGGAAGTGTTCTCTAATTAACACCTGTTCAACATGCCACATGTATACACATATATGTTCACATGAACACATATCAAAAATATTTTATAATACTCATATGATGCTATATTTTAAATAATCTTTAGACTACTTGTTGTAACTTACATAAATTAACACATGCAGTTATTTTATCCTATATTACTTAAAGAATGATAGAGATCTTATGAATTACAATGCAATGTTTAGTTAAATATTTTCCACCTATGTTTATTGAATCTGTGACTGTAGAGCTCATGCTTATAAAAGATGGACTGTTTGCTGCCTTGTCCAGCATTTTATCTATTTTTCTTTTCAGTTCAAAACTAAATTCCTGAGCTCTTCTTGAGCATGCTTATGTACGGGGATTAAATTATTTTTGCACAATTAAAAGACATACACTACTGAAATCTAATACACAATATAATGGCACAAAATACATGTATTTTAAAATATTACAATCCTTTATTTCTCCTTTCTTATGCTTGTGTGGAGCCAGGCATGTATGTTTGAAGAAGGTTGCAGGACAATGACCTAAACTGAACCCTTCCTTCCACCTTGTGGGTCCTGGGAATGGAACTCAGGTTAAGAGGCCAATGCCCATTGATCCATTTCCCCAACATAAATGCATTCATTTTTTTAAAAGAACCATTGGGAGAATTCTGTTGATTCATATACACGTAACTCTTGCTTTAACCAAGAACATTCTAGTTATCTTCAAGGTTTCACTCAAATCTTTTCCCCATTAGTATTCTGTGTCCAGGATGCCATAGGGTTTTGAATGTCAATGACACATTTTAGTTTTGTTATTATAAAATATGCTTTAGTAGTTGAAAGTTAAAAATAAATATTTAAAAACTTAGAAGTGCCCTCAAAGAAAAAAATCTAAATAAGCCATTCAAAAAAACAAAAAAGAATTTTCATTGTACTCATTGTCACAGATAATTCATTTCACTAATATGTTTATCCCATAAACTTGTAATGCCCTATGTTCTTTTCTTTGGCTTCTATTCACACACCATGAGCTTCTGTCTGGAGTGATGCCCTTCTCTCTCACTTCTTTAAAAACACATCCTGATTTAAATTATCCAATTTTTCATGATCAATGGCATGTTTGAATTCAGACTTTTACCTTCAAACAATAGTCAGCAAATATCTCTACAAAACAATATGGCTGAACATGGTGGCACATGCCTTTAATCCAAGCATGTGGGAGGCAGTCACAACAGATTTCTGGTTTACATAGTGAGTTCCAGGGTGATTATAGCTACACAATAGAGAGACTTTATCTCAAAATAACAACAACAATGTTAATATTGATTGACATTTCCATTGCAATAGGAGTATTTGGATCATGTAACTCAAAGTTGGAAGTAATCTGTGAGAGAGATATTAACAATATCAAGGAATTGCCCTCATGGTAAAGCCCCTGGACCTACTTTCATTTCTGTTGGTGTATAATAAAATACCCTGAAAACAAGCAACTTGGGAGAGAAGAGATTATTTGGCTTGGAAGTCAAGGTGGCAGGAACATAATGCACCTAGCTACATATACACTATCAAGAGTAGAAAAAAAAATCCATACCTAGTACTCAAGTAGCATTCTCTACTTTTGCACTGTCTCACACCCCAACCTAGGGTATGGTACCACCCATAGTGAGCCATAGTGAGCTGGCTCTTCTTGCTTCAATTAGCAAAATAAAAAAAAAAAAAATCCTTCCTAGGTTTGCCTAAACCCATACTGATCCAGACTATTCCTCATAGACACTCTGCTCAGTGTATTGTAGATTGTGACAAGTTAAAACTTAAAGCTCAACATCACCCTTGACTTTCCCTTTCCTATTGCTACACTCCCTAAACTTTCCCAATCTGACCTCCCTCAGTTTTACCCCTTGCTAGCTCGCTCACTACATACTCATTTATTTACCAGTACCCTCTGCCCCATTTTATGTGCTAACTCCTTCACTAAACACTGAAGAGATGTAGGTCAGACCAAGTCTCTGTTTTTGAGACTTTGCATCTTTACAGTTAAATTCCCAAGTACTTTGTCCAAGTGCTTTTAGGTTTATTTATTTCTGGGTAATTTACACTTTTCAGCACCCTGAGGAAAACATGACTTTTTATGCCATTTCAACCTACAAAGCAAAGGATGTGATGTTCTGGATCAAAACCAAAACCAACCAAGCAAGCAAACAAAAAAATCCTCTTTATTTTCTCAAAACTATATCCCAGTCAACTATATTCTTTTCCAAATGTCTCTTGCATTACTAAGATTTTCACATGTACTAATGATCTAGTTCTTGCAGTGTTCCAGCTTGAACATTCAACACCCATCATTTCATTTAGTCCTTGTAATGACTTCATACACTCAGAAACATTGTATCCAGAATAATGACCTCTGGAAAGAGACTCATATTTGGAACCTGTGGATGTGCCATATTGCACTGTTAAAGGCATTAATTTGCCAATGTAGTAAATTATACATTTTGGGGGGTATTATCTTGGATTATTCAAATGATTTTAATTTAAGCCTATAATTCTAACAAGGCAGGTAGCCTTGCCCTCTTATGATAGAAGATTTGTCAATGGAATAACATTTCAACAAATCTTCCTAGAAAAAGTATTTCTGTTGCTGGTTTTGAGGTGCAAAGAACTAACACATTTCAGGCCTATCTTCTCATCACTTCTTCATAGAGTTTATGCCTCTGACTCTAATCCTTTCAGTCTTAATGTAGAAATGGCTCCTTGCTCTGTCAGCTTGAGGGAAGTATGCTATCACAAGTTAACTATCAATGCTGCCCATGTCTCTGTACTTTACTGTTTATTGAACTTCTACTCAGATTCTCCTCTCAGAAGATAAAGTGGTTTACTTTATTTTTACTTATCAAATTAATTTATAATTGGTGTGTATTTAATGGCATGCACATATGCATACATATGAACAGGTTTTTATCAAAAAAAAAAAAAAAGAAGGCTTTTTATTTCATGAAACTAGACTTATAGATAGTTAGGAGTTCTCCAACATGAGTTCTGGAAACCAACATCAGGTACCCGGCAAGCGTAGTAAATGAAGCTTTGCAGCTAAACCATCTCTCCAGGCCCTGAAATTTATTTTCAAACCAGACAATGAGAGATAAAGCAAACTTAGATTAGAGCTATGAGGCCAAAAATACTCATTTCTTCTGATAAACTGGGTTTTATATTTCAAGTTAAGATTGAAGTCTGAATGAATTTATAATAAACATTCTTTCTTGGTCAAATTAACTCATTTGAAAGTCATTGTAACTACAACCAATATATAGCAGGAAATTCCACTCCATCCAGTGACTAATGTGCTTGATGAAAGAGTGGAAAGCAGAGTCCTGCAGTAGTGTGAGGTCCCAGGGATGGAAAAGGTAGGCCTTAGAAAAACAAGGCATCGAGGACAAAAACAAAATCATTTGAGATTTCTAGAACCTTTGAATTGTTATTCATTTTAATAAAACAACACAAGAATTAGGATATCACTAGCATGGAGGAGAAATATTTATTAGGAAATGACAAGAAAATATCATAAATTCCTTCAGTGGGGGTGTAATGAA
Source organism: Mus pahari (assembly GCF_900095145.1). Lineage (NCBI taxonomy): Eukaryota > Metazoa > Chordata > Mammalia > Rodentia > Muridae > Mus > Mus pahari. The sequence continues at coordinate 98,852,035 of NC_034594.1, forward strand.
ACATTGCTTTCTAATATATGTCCTGGAAATAGTTCATTTCACATGAAAAATACCATTGTAATTCGAAGAAAACAAAAAAAAATGGTGTCTCTTGCTGATGATTCAACAGCAATTCAACAACATAAGTGTTGGACAGACATCTCCTCCCATTTAGCATATTGAAAAGGAAGACAGAAAGCTATTTACTGTTCAACAGAGCCTAGAAGAGAGGATGTAGAAGAATTCTCATCTGGTGTCCTAGTTAGGATTTGTATTGTTGTCAAAAACACCAAGATCAAAAGAAACGTGTAGAAGAAAGGAAGTATTTTATCTTACACTTCCAGGTAGCAGTCCATCAGTAAGGAAGACTAAGCAAGGACTTCAACAGGGCAGGAATCTAGAGGGATGAGCTGAGACAGAGGCCATGGAGGAACACTGCTCACTGGCTTGTTTGCCCCTGGGGTTTGCTCAACCAGTTCTCTCATACATCTCAGTGTATCCATTCCTGGGGTGCCACCCAAGCAAGAAAACTTACCTACAGGCCAGTCTTATGGCAATGTTTTCTTAATTGAGGGTCCCTCTTCTCAGATCATCCTAGCCTGTGTTGAGTTGATACCAAAGCAAGCCAGTATACCTGGAGAAGGCCTCCATTTTTATGTTTACAAAACAATTATAAACATGAGGATGGGTATTAGTTCTTGCTTGCTGCACAAGCCTGAAGATCTGAGTTCAAATTTCTAGCACCCACATCAAAAGCCTGATATGGCTATTCATGTCCGAATCCCCAGGGCCATGAGGGGCAGAGACTGAAAGATTCCTGAGGCTGCCAACCTAGTGACAAATTCAGTTAGAGACTCCATTTTAAGAGAATAAAACAGAAACTGAGTATAACACCCAGAATCCTACTTGGTCCTCCCACCTTATCCCCAATTACTAATGAAAGAGTTACCATTTACTATGCTCTAAATGACTGCCTCATATAGTGATTGCGAAGCTCTCACAGTAAAACAAGGAAAAGCATTCTAGTTCTACTTCAGAGCTAGATAAGTGTAAGATATTTGTGGAGGACATTAGGTTTTAGTTTGTATTATAAAGCTTCTCTCTCTTACATAAGCAACATAAGGCTGGGTTTCACACTCACCTAGCTTTGAGTTATAGCTAAATGCATATTATAAACCTATACAGAACTCCAGGACACATTAGAGCGCCTTTTGGTCTTTGATCCTCACTCAATAGACTTGGTATCTTTTGTAAATGTGTTTCTTTAAAACTAGCTGGTAGTTGTAGCAAAAGCAATTAAATATTTTACTAGAATAGAATGTAGACTTTCTATAAGTTATCTTACACATTAAACTAGTAATGTGTAATGTATTCAGCAACTCTTTCAGAAATTGTTATAAACTATAAAATGGTGTTAACAAATCAAATATGAGTCAGTAGACATACAATTATTATATATTTGTTTTGGAACTTCATATGTATATAAATGTGTGTTAAGATGCATATACAAGCCGGGTGTGGTGGCGCACACCTTTAATCCCAGCACTCGGGAGGCAGAGGCAGGTGGATTTCTGAGTTTGAGGCCAGCCTGGTCTATAAAGTGAGTTCCAGAACAGCCAGGGCTATCTATACAGAGAAACCCTGTCTTGGAAAAAAAAAAAAGATGCATATACAAAATGTATATATGGACAATCTAAAGACTATTCAAAATTATGGAATCATAGAGTAAAGAAATCATGGATTTATATATTAAAGAAACCAAACAACCTAATATATAAAAAGAATTGAAAATTCACCAATGACATTTAAATTACATAAATTTAGCACTGGCTTTAGATTTTATGCCATATAATATCTGGAATTGCCATTAGAAAGCTTCATTAAGCATTAGACACTGAGTTCCAGGGTTAACATTTGCCCCCTTTATGCCTGTATCACTCTTTAACATATATTTTGTGTGAGTTTGTGTGTCTGTACACACAAGTGCACACACACATACACATACAGGTATGCAGTATCTATGGATGTCAGAAACAAGGATCGGATCCTTTGGAACTAGACTCACAAGCAGTAGTGACCTGTTGGGCATAGGTGCTGGAAACCAAACTCAGATCCTCTGAAACAACAGCAGGAATACCTAAGCACTGTGCATCTCTGGAAGCTCCTTTATCATCTTTTAAATGGCTGTAATCCCCACTCTCTTGAGCAACTTGCAGCGCTCTGATTATATCTGTACACTAGAGTTTGTGATGAACAGAGTAGGTGTGATTTACTGGTAGACTGATCAAAGAGTATTTGAGAAGTGAGAGGATGTGATTTAAGTTCAGAGTGACAGATGATTTCAATGCGCCTGAAGCCACCTGTGATATTAAAAATAAATTAAATCCCTTGGAAGAAAAGCGAAGCCATTCCGTTTCCACTCTTGTCTGTAAGCTTGATGTTTATTACTTTTGGAAGCAGCTTAGAGACATATCCTTACACAGATTGATTCTTTCAGAGCTTGAAGAGGTGGTTTGTGACTGGATCTGAGCTCAAACATTCTAGAAATCCTAATCTCCTCATGACTGTAGCTTGAGTGAGCGATTTTCACTGTTTATTCAGTTGTAGATGAAACTTGAAAACACTTAGGTAATTTTATCATTAAAAATTTATTTGAGAAATGATATTTATGAAGTATAATAATCAAAAGAATAATATATATGTATTGAAATTGCATCTTAAGTTTTGCCACAGCCAAATATATTTATAAAGCAAAGATAATAATGGGAATGTGATGGCGTCCCATTGGCTGCCACACTCTCTGAACCTAGGCTCAGCTCAAGCATTTACAGAGAGTGCAGGTTATATTACTGAACGATGACTAAGCCAAACATTTGTATTGTGTTTAAATACACAGAAGGTTGACTTACATAGGTAGATGAATTAGTCACTTGTATATATTGATTGCCCTAGAGAAGTTATATATTCTCTATTCCTATACTTATTTTTATGTAGAATTCCTTTAAGTATTGAAAAAAAGTGCATTGGATACATACTAGAAACAGATTATGTTATTCACTTCCATTGGAAACGGAACAAATGACACTTATACATTCAGTGTAATCAAAACATATCAGGTCACTCACTATCTAGGATACTGAGGAAAGGTAGTTAATCAGGCATAAATACTTCACTCAAAAATAGATTACAGCACAGAGGCAAAGCAACCATGTTGGTTTTTGATTCCCACAGTAGTACAGCATAATGAAGACAACACAGTTTCGCATGTGATGTCTGTGACTAAGGTGATGATGTGACATGGCTTTGCTCCACCTGTCTATCATCCTCCTGCAGGTGGTATATACAAGTTTTCCCTGCACTGGAAAAATGCAAAAATACAAAACACACACATACTCACAGTGGGAGGACTCTCAATATGCAAGTGCTTTCAAGTCTCTAGCTATATCTTTAAAACTTACTGTCTGAAGTGAGTGGCATGGCCTATATTAGAGTCAAATTACACAGATACCCAGAAGTATCTTTGTAAAATAATTCTCAAAAGATTAACAAATTGAGGATCCCATATTTTCCTTGTTCTTAAACACAAAATATTGTGAAATAGACTCATGTGCTAAGATCAATATTATAATTGTTTAGTATGATAATTAGCTTTAAATGTCAACTAGGAAAGTCTAGAATTATCTGGGAAGAGAATCTCAATAAGGGACAGTCCACATTTGGCTGCCCTGTGGACAAGTCTATGGGTAATTGCTTATATTATGTAAATTTATGTGGGCACACCCAGCTCACTTTGGAAGCTCAATTCCTTTGTCTGTGTTTAATGAACTGTTTAAGAATGGAGAGGCTGAGCTGAGGACAAGCAAGCCTGCAACTGACCTTGTGTACTGTCATTTCTCTCCACTCTTGACTATGGATTTGATGTCTTGACTTCCACACAATGATGGAATATAAGGAGAATATGTCAGCAGAAATAAACCTGTTCTTTCCTAAGGTGCTGAGGGTATTTTATCAGAACAATATAAGTGAAATTAGAACCCTCGGGTAGATCTTACACCTAATCCACCTTAAATAACTGGTATGTGTTCTAAGATTCTTTCTGAAGGAGGGGATCTCTGGGGAATGGAGATAAAACATTATTTTGCTTTCAGAAGAGTAAAGGTCCAGATATTTTGAATAGGTAAAAAAGTTACATATTGTGGGTTTTGTTAGTGTAGGCACAGATGATAATATGTCAAGAGGAGGGCGGGGACGAACATAGAACATTAGGGTTAAAGAATAATGTTTATAACCAAGAGATAGAATATTGGGAACCTGAACCAGAAAAGCCTTAATGCTTCTTAGCTAATTCTCAACTAATTTTAATTACATCAAAAGTTTAAGAAGATTGGGAACCTCAGGTGTAACTGGCTGTATGAAAGGGGGAAATTAATACCATTTAGACCATGCCCATTATAAATTCTCCCTCTTTGCAGAGCTTTTAAATTCAGAACTTACTATTGTCATTTTCAGTTGAATATATCTATATCTATATATGGTTTATAAGTTGTTTATATGTAAATGATATATTGCTAAGTACATTTCTCATGAATTTGATATTAACTGTGTTATTTTACATAATAATTTTATTTATCCTCCATCTTCTATACAGATGTGCCTTTAAAAGCTTTTAAAATATTTTATGCACATATACTATTATATAGAGTATTCCGAGTCCAAACAAAAGCTTAAGAGTGGGAATTAAGAAAAGCAATAACAAAACCCAGGGTATTTAGATAATTGGTTTTCTGGTTTGTTTTAATGAAAATGAAGTCATTGTTTTAAAATAAAGGCTTTATCAGATAAGAGTAAATTTAATGAAGAGAAGGATATGAGGTATAAATGTGCAAGTGAGGCATATGAGCAGCACTCAAGAAAGTGGATATGAGGGACCAGGTAATCAAGGAAGAAACTGCTGGCTCAAGTATTCAGGACAAATTGAAGAAATCAATGTGAAGCACTTGTACCTCAAAATGTAAGTTGTTTGTATTCTACTCATGCAAAGCATTCACACATTCAAATTGCCATACCTATATGACTAAATTAAAGGTCCAAAATATTTAGGGGGACTATGCACACTTTGCAAATAGTATTTTGAGACTGAAGAGATGGTTTGAGTGTTTTCGCATAGTGAAAATAATTTGTCTTAGTAACTGTTCTATTACTGTGAAGAATCACCATGACCAAGGTAAGTCTTATAAAAGAAAACATTTAATAGGTGACTTGCTTACAGGTTCACATGTTAGTCCCTTATTATTATGTCTCTCACTATACACAAATGTCACATAAATTCTACCATCTAGGATCATTTTCTCTGTCTTTCCCAGACATCAAGCATCTCTTTCTCAGAAGGTACTAGAATGCTACTATCCCAGTGTTGACATATCCTATTTAATTCACCTTCTCTTTGCATTATTTATTCTGATCACTGATCCTTTATCTGTATTCATTAAGCCTAGAATACCTCATCCATAATAAATTATCTCTTTCTGCCTAATAACTCATCTTACCTCCTGGGGTTTGTAGGCATGGAATCAAACAGAACTAATATGATGATTGCAATGAGCTACAAGTCCCTTGTATAATGTTTTGATAGAAATGTCTACTCATTCCAACATATATTCTCAGCATTGAAGAAATCAGTTTCACTGAAGAAATCTTATCTTCATCCTGGGAATTTCCTGGTTTTAGCACATTAACAGTACAACTATATCATGCATGTTTGTTCTGTTATTGTTATTGTTTGTTGATTGGAGAAGCCTCACAAATATTAAGCAAATTCTCTTCCATAAAGCCATGTCTTAGCCATTTAAGTGAATTAGTTGGTTTTAATTTTTGTATCTGTATGTGCATGAGGCGTGTGTGTGTGTGTGTGTGTGTGTGTGTGTGTGTATGTGTTATGTGACTATGTACCAATACACACTGTATCACCTGAGTACTAAAAATGAAGGCAGATGTCACAGCTGACCAGCTTTATTCATGGGTTCTAAGAATCTGAACTCCAGTCCTTTACTTGCACGTTGTCTGTGCACCCCTGTGCTATCTCCCCAGGCCCCAATAATTATCCTATCTTGTTAATTAATTTGTTACTTTCATTTGAATGAAAACCTGTGAGGAATTATGAATCAAAACATTTCAGGGAAAATCATGTTTTGTCAATACTAGGCCACTGTATGAAATTTTCTGTGTGAATCCTCTGGAATATCTCCCTCTTTTTGATAGCCATGGCCTATAGAGCCATGAGTGAGAGTACATAGACCTGAATTGATGGCCAGAGCTTCAGAAGACTGTTGTTTAATTTAAATGTTGCCGTAAGACACCGGTATTATGAGACTTATACTTTCTGTCAATATAACCAAATGCTTACTGTGTTTGTGTTTGTATATGTGTGTACATACAAATGCATGTCGTAATGTGTATATGTATATGTACAGATGCAAACACCTGTGTACACAAAGAGAAAAGGGGCTATCAGTTTTACTGATTTATTAATCTTTACAAAGTCTCAATAGAGACTTACAGAATCTCTAATTGAATATTGAGCACAGGCTGGTGGTCAGCTAGTCCCTTCTCTCTTAAATTCCTATAGCATTAGGGTCTCCTATGAAAATACTACTGTAGATGACATTTTACATACACGATGGATAATCAATATCAGAACATCATGCTGGCAAAGCAAATGATCTTACCCACTAAGCCATTTGTTTTGCCCCAGTTGTAAACATTTAATAAAACCATGAAAACTATTTCCATACGTTTCTTAAGAACATTCTGTATAATTATGATTTTCACTATAGTACCTGTTTTTCTCTCATGCAGACAATACATCAGTTGATATTTCCTCAATGAGAGTTGTAGTACAGTGTTAGAGCACTTACAGGCACTAAGCCCTGGATTTGATCTACAGCACAAAAATACAGAAAATAAATGTATTCTTCGATGCATAGAATATACATTTATATTATTACCACTAGCAACAAAAAATGCAATTGGGTCTTCAGTGTTTCTAAGTGTTAAATACTAATTAAAGCCTATTAAATTATCTTGGGAACAACTAAGCATTAGCTCACTCTCCAGAGTAAAATAAAAATAAAAAATACTAACAGAAATATAATATCAGCAAAAGCTGAAATAGAAAAAAAAAAGTTTTGTGCAGGACTCAAGTCTGGAAATCAGGTAAAAGAGAATGAAGATTCAGAGAAATCACCATCAACAGTAAACAAGACATTGGGCTAAGACTTGGCTTTATGGAAGAAAATTTGCCTAAAATGTAGAAGGCTTCCCACTAGACAAACAATAACAATAACAGAACAAATACACATGATATAACTGCAGTGTTATTAATGCTAAAACCAGGAAGTTCCCAAGGTGAGAACAAGACAATGCCTTTGAGATAAAAATATGACAAAAAAATAAAAATTATTTATACATTAATATATAAGCAGGGAAGATATTTAAATGTCAGTGCATTAACAGGGAAGATACTTAAATGTGTAGATATTGTTAAGCTATCCATAAGGCATAGAAATCACTGTGTGTAGAATACTAAAATGACAGCAAAAACAAGCATAAAATCTGAGCTAATGTTAAATATAACACATAAGTAGGAGAAGGAATTTAAAAATCACTGATAAATTAAAGTAGAAAAAGCAGTGAACTAGATGGGTAGCTAAAAGAACACACTAAATAAATGGATAATAGAGATGATAGCAGACAGACACATGGTAAATGGATGGATGGATAGATAGATAGATAGATGATAAATAAATCGTTTTAGATAGCATAGATAATAGATTATTGGTAGAGAAGTGATAGTCCCAAAGTTGTAGATGATATGTAGTTAGGTGGTTAAATAGATAGATAGATGATAGATAGACGATATATAGGCAAACAAAGAGATAGAGAGAGATAGGTGATAGATATCACTTTGTATTAATAATTGGAATATGTACAATATTCAGACTGTAACCATACATTTCAGAAAGTAGCCAAACTCCAGACTGTCATGGTGATAAATACTTATAATTACACAAGACAACTCTAAATTTTGATTAGAAGATACGTAATGAGCTACCTTTTCACTAGTCTCTGTATCCCAGTTACTCAAGTAGGTGTTCTGTCATAACCTTATGTAAGTTATCTGCTCAAAATTCTTTGATAATAGCACTGTTCATGCTAATCCAAGATCACAGGGCCTTTTAAATTGGGTTGTGGCCATCACTCCCATAGTTGCTGCAAGACAACTAGTATTTCATACTTCCTTATTTCATTTTCTCTCCTTCTAGAAGCATCTTTCACCTCCTGTAACCGTAGACACTCATTTCAGCCATCAGGATCCAGTTACTATGTGATCTGGCTTTATACATCTTTCCTCTGTGAAGAACAGAGGAACAGTGTGGGAATGAACAGACAAAATGGCAGAGAGCCTAGCACACACCCATCTGGGATGCAGTGCCTGAACACATCTGTGCTTCCACTCAACAGGAGCATCAAAGGAAAAACATAAAAGCAAGAAAGAAAGGAAAGAAAGGAAACACATGCTTCCTCCATGCCTCTCACCTTTAGTCACAGAAACCTTTCTCTCTGATGTGCACTCCCTTGTACTCCACCATCCACGCCTGGTGTACAAGTTAATAATGCACTTTCAAGAAATGTTGTTGTTGGTATCAATACATAGTCAGCTTAGGGAAGTGAGTTTTGTTTGTTACTTTCTTGTTTATTCTCTCTGAAAGCTTTTTTAGATTATTTTTTATTTCCTTACCTGATTGAATATTTGGCCTGCATGTATATATGCATATCTACCATATGTGTTCCTGGTCCACAGAAGTCAGAGTGTGTCTGATACCCCAGAATCTGGGTTATGGGTGCTTGTAAATCACCACATGGGTGCTGAAAACAATATCCAAGTACTCTGCAAGAGCAGGAAGTGATCTTAACCACTGAACTATTTCTCCAGCTCTGCACTTGAAACTATAAACAAACTTTCCCTAACAAATAAATGAATCAGGTGACTTTGTCCAGTCAGTTTCCAAATGATATAACAGAAAATCTAAATCAATGCTGACGAATGAGAAACTAGATCACTTAGTGATATAAACTATAAACGAAAATAGATACAGGACTTTACTAACATGGATAGAGTCCTTCAAAGTTAGGGAAAGTTTTCTCCCTCCTCCTCCTCCTCCTCCTATTTCCCCTTTATTAAGAAGGAAGATGTGCATATGATTTTGTGCTTAGGGAGAGATCAGGGCCCAGGAGGTAGATTATTTTGTAAAGATGCTTTTCCCCAAGAATGGTGCTATCAACTTGATCTCTAGGACCCACAAAGTGGAAGTAGAGAACTGAATCCTGGAAGTGGCTTTCTGATACCACAAACCATGGCATGCATGCACCACTCCAACACACACACACACACACACACACACACACACACACACACACACACACACTGAATGGATGAATGAATGAATGAATGAATGGAAATTATTATTAAAAGTATAGTGGAATAAATAGGGATAGGTGTAGGAGGGAAAATGACAGGTTATAGGTTAAGATTCTGAAGAATGATGGGGAAGTATCATGACAAACACAGTCTTAGATCTGTACCATCACAAATTCCGGCTGGGCATGCTGGCTTATTTTCTTCTTTTGGCAAATAGATAAGCTGATTATTACCACACACAGCTGTGGCTCTTCAACTACAGACTAAGTGATGGATTTCTAAACCAACACTGGGGGGATGATTGCTTCAATGCATAAACAGCATTGTACACCAACATTGTGCATGAATGTTTGAATGTACAGCCAGCATTGAGGATGAATGCTTGAACATATAAACAGCATTGTAGGTTATTGTTTCAGAGCACAAACAGCATTATACACTAACATAGGGGTTGATTGCCTGAATGCACAAATAGCATTGAGGTGATTGCTTCAATGTACAACCAGTGTTCTACACCAGCATTGGGGGTGATTGTTTCAATGTATAACCGGCTTCAATGCAAAGCAACATTTTTCTCAAACTATTCTGTGCATAAAACCTGGAGAATATTAACTGTTGTCTACATGCTGTGGTAGATATTCAGTTACAAGCAATGCACATGAATAAAATAAGATTATGTCTGCTCACAAGGAAGGAAATTTAAGTCATTTGATGACTGAGGTCAAGACATTCCAAGGACTTCTGATGTGAACAAGATGAATCTCAACATAAGAAAATGATTAGAACCTGTAAATTAAGCTATCTGCAGGCTAGAGAAGCTGCTCAGAGAGTAGAAGTCCTTACTGCTCACAGAGAGGACCCTAGCTCCATTCCCAACACTCTAAACAAGCGATGCACAACTGCTTGTACCTCAAACTCCACGGTGTCCGACGCTCTCTTCTGACTGCCGCAGGCATCTGTGTGAATTTGCACATGCATATAAATAGAATAAAATTAAAACCTAAAAATATTGAAAATAAAACAACTTCAAGAAACTGCTAATCTTCTGAGTTTCAAATACATGAGGAAAGGTAACAGTCTATAAGAACGAATGTACCAGTCTAGTAGAAATAAATAAGGAAAGGAAAGGAAAGAGACATGAAAATTCTAGATGGAACAAAAATAAAGGAGATTGTAATCAAGAGAAGACTATATGGGTTAGAAAACCATGATTGATGGAGGAGAGCTTAAATCAAATCTAAGTTTGAAGAAAATTATATAATACATGGATGGAATCAGGGTTTGGGAGAACATTGGAAAGCATTGTAAGCATCGATGGAGTTCATTTGAAGAGGCGACTTTTTAAAAGTACTGCTACACACAGCTCTGCAATTTTTGGTGAGTAATTTGCATACTGTGATGTCTATCTGGAATCTAGACCAATGTACATCTCAGTGAGCTGCTTGCAAGTAGGACTTACAAAACCCACTGAAGATAGAACATCCTCTTTGATAAGGTGGTCCTGCTTATCATCAGCCTTCAGCATATTCTCAGTGCTTTGTGCTATTGAACTTTTAAGCTATATTGATTTTTTTTGGTTACTTATACATTTCTTATTAAATTGAGAGTCTACCAATTTTGCTATTTGTTTGGGCTGGTATTCAGTAGTAATTCTTATATGTGGTTGGTTATAGAAAAGAAAATTAAAAACACAATCATCCTCTTGAAGCAGTCTGTACTAATTCTCTTGTTCCATAAACAATTGTACCTGGAAGGTTCTATGGACTGAATACCCAGGGGAGGGCATGGACTTTTTACTGATTAGAGCTGTGGAGAACATAAAGGAAAGGACTTCCTTCTTGAAAGCTTGGTGAGCTTTAATGAAAAATTGTGATAGCTGCTGCAGATGCAAGGCCCATTCCAAATTGCCATAAAGTCTATACTCATAGATAGTGACCACTCGAAATTAGTTTTGCATTGCCTTTAATTTTGGGGGAGGGGGGTGTTACACATGCTGTGTGGACATTGAGTACTAGGGAACAATTCATATAACTCAATTTTGTCCGTTCTTCAGGTGGGTCCCAGGAATCAAAATCATCAGGCTTGGTAGAATATACATCTACATCACTGGCCCAATGATGTCCATTTTAAGTTAAATTTTTCCTCACATTTTATATTCTATTTCAGACTTCTGATTTCTGGAAAAGGCTTGAGATTAAATAACAACAAAAGAAAAATTATATTGGTTTAAGTGACTTTTAAAAATTTAATTGTTAACTTTCACAAAGATACTCCTTGCTTTTAATCAAGATTATTTCTTTCCTGAATTTCAGTAGTAAGGACTGATAGCCACATCTCACAGAAAATGCTTGGTTAATATGAAAAAGCAATCAATAACCTTCATTTAAAAGTTTCAACTTCTTAATACTCAGAGATCATGTGCTCCCATTTTGAGCTGCTTATAAATCTTCTTTCTATTTTAATTATGGGCTTGGTATGGATCAATGTAAAAATTACTTCCATATATGCTCTACATTTTATGATTGGACAGTGTTGTATATATTATATATGCTATGTACGTGATGCATACATGGTGCTGAAGCCTAGATAATGGATAATGACATGGGTAGAGGAGTTGTTCTTCTATCACGGCTTCTTCACTTTACTAGGTCAAGCTAATACAAGTTCATGTGGGGGTCTATATGAAATGGGAGCTCACCAGTCTAACTTCTTCTCACAAACAATATATAGAACCTTTCTATTATCAACAATGGCAGCCCTGAGCTGTGCATTCTAATCTATTTCTTGTCTGAATGATATTTACCATTGCTTTCACTCTTGGTGCTCTGCAGAGATGTAGAGTTCAACCAAGGCAAGATGTGCAAAACTCTGGTTAAAGTTTGTAAACTAGTGAGGAAGGGCATATGTACATCATCTTGTAGGTAAGCAAGGCAATTCACACTTTGCCATTCTCTCTGAAGAGAATAACCTGGTAATTCAAGATATATATAATATAAGATATATTTATATAAAATAAATGTATAAATATATATAAAGTAACACATATATAAATTTATATATGCATGGGTCTACATAAGCGTGAATAGTTTGTGCCAGTATGTGCTTGATGCCCATGGAGGACAGCAGAGGGTATCAGAATCCCTGAAGCTAGAGTTACAACTGGCTGTGATCTGCATAATGTGGGTGCTGAAACCTGAACTCTAGCCCTCAGTCTAAGCAACAAGTGAAGATAACAGCTCTATAATTCCTTCTAGCCCTATTGGAAATAATTTCAAGGTTTTGTTTTAAATAAATTTTCAGCACAGGTTCCTCCAAAGGATGATATTGACCCATGATCCAGATGAGACTCGGCCATGCCTGTGAAAATCTTAGGAGTTCAGCTCAGGATGAAAAGTTGCAAAGAGTTTAAGTCTAATGATATCAGGCCTTGGAGTCTCCCCTTGAGATGGATCCTAAATTGGGCTGATTTCTGGACTTCCTTTCCTGAAGTCCTCCAAGAGGCCCAACAAGCATCTGACTGAGACAAATGCAGATACTTAGACCCAACCAATGGATTGAAGCTGAGGACCCCTGTAGTTGAATTAACGAAAGGCTGGAAAAAGCTGAGGAGGAGAGCGATCCCATAAGAAGACCAGCAACTCAACTAAGCTGTATCCCTGAGATCTTCAGACAACGAACCACCACCCAGGCATCATACACTACCTAATCTGAGCCCCACCCCCTGGAACATATACTGCAGAGGACTGCTTGGCCTGGCCTCAGTGACAGAAGATGTGCCTAAGCCTCAAGAGTTGAGGTCTCAGGGAGTTTGGAGGCCTGGCATTGGGTAAGTGTTTGGGGGGAAACATCCCCTTGAAGACAGGAGGGAGGAGGAATGGGATGAGGAACTGTGGACAGCAGACAGGGAGGTGGTAACTACTGGAATGTAAATAAAATAAAAATAATAAAAAAATAGAATTTCAAAATAAATAAGTAATTAAAATAGAAAAAAAATTAAAAATTTTTCCAGTCTAGAGAACATAGGGTCTGCTTGGAGAAGGAAAGGGAAAGAGTACGAGTGTAAATGGTCACAGAGAATGTGGCAATGTGGCAGAAGAAATTAGAGAAAGCTCAAGTTACTCAGAGACTTTGGGCTCTGATAAGCAATCCCAGTGTTTCTAATATCTGTCTAAATGCGTGAACTTTCATTTTCAAAGCAATGGGTCTTGAGAAGGAAAGTAAAGGTGGCTTTTCTCTATCCCATACTGTGTGCTGGATTAGAATAAGTAGCTGATGGGATGTGTACTAGTATTGCATTAGTTAACTTTCTGTCTGCTGGGACAAAATACTTAACAAAAGCAAATTAAAGGAGAATAGGTTTATTAAGCAAAGTTCGAGAGTAAGGTCTACCATCCTGGGGGAAGACATGTCAGCAGGATTGTGAGGCAGCTGCTCACAGGGCATCCACAGTCAGGAAGCAGAGAGGTAAATGCTGGAGCTCAGCTCACTGTCTCTGTTTCATGCATCCTGGTACCCCAGCTCATGGCTCAGTGATGCCCAGATTCAGTGTGGATATTCCTATCTCCTTTAACCCAATCTAGAAACATTCTCACAGATATTCTAGGGGTTTGTCTCCTAAGTGATCCTAGACTCCATTAGGTGACAAGCAATATTAACCACTACCAGTACTTGTCTGTCTTTGTTCATAGTACATCTTTGGAACCTAACATTGCCCATTGACATACAAATAGCAACAAGAAGAAGGCCACTTAAATCATCTTCTTTTTACCTCAACTTAACCTTTTGTACCCAAAGGTCTTAACCAGATATTTACATCAGCCTTACACACCCTAAACCAGCTTTATATTTGAATAACAATGCATAATTTAATAAAATGTATAAAACTTAAGCTCTTACAAGAAAGTCATCAGTAAGACAAAAAAACAAAAACAAACAAACAAACAAAAAATCATGGAGTCCATTTTATGTTGACCACTCCCGGGCCTGCCCTGGAAATATGGTTGATATACTCAGTGGCAAGCTCTTAGAGAAAACTGATTTTCTATTTCCCTGAAGGTGTCAATTGCAAATAGTTGGGGAATGAAAACACATGATAAAAATATATTGTGTTAAAGTTTCTTTTAAATAAAACACAAAAAGAAATACTCCTTGGATGAAAAGATTTATCCTTATGTGCGCTGATAATCTGACAGGGATTAGATGTCACCACATCCATCTCCTTGCCAAAATGGAGCCCAGTTGGATTTACTTATGTAGTCTAATGAATATGAAATATCCAGAAGAGCCGGGCGTGGTGGCGCATGCCTTTAATCCCAGCACTCGGGAGGCAGAGGCAGG
>NC_034594.1:98866924-98869212 GCF_900095145.1 Mus pahari
AAAGAAAGAAATACCCAGAAGAAGCAAAACCTCCAAACTGCAAGGCTTGTGGAAGCAAAGTGAAGAAATCAAATTTTGTGTCCATTTACATCTGTGGATTTCCATAGCACTTGAGTCCATGGACATGCATTGCTTAGTGATAAACAGAGTTCTGGAAAACATGCCTGTTCTTTGGCTCTGCAATCATCAAGAAATATGGACTCAAACCCCTATGGCTCTCACATCATAAAGCAGTATAATCACTGTGTTTGTTTGCCTTTGATCACCCGTGTGTCCACATGAGTGTACAGGTAGAGGACAAACTTGAGTGATGTTCCTTAGGCATAGTATATCTTTCTTGTCTTTATTTTTGTTTTTGAGACAAGGTCATTCACTGGCCTGGGACCCACAAAGTTGGAGAACCTGGCAAGCCAGTAAAGGGCAATATCACACACAGTTTATTCACATGGGTTTTAGGAATCCA
Source organism: Mus pahari (assembly GCF_900095145.1). Lineage (NCBI taxonomy): Eukaryota > Metazoa > Chordata > Mammalia > Rodentia > Muridae > Mus > Mus pahari. The sequence continues at coordinate 98,867,388 of NC_034594.1, forward strand.
ATTTAGGATGGCATGATTGTAAAGCAATCTCCAAGAACCAGAATTACTCATATAGTCTATGATTTATTTAAACATAAAGCTAATTTACACAGAAAGGCACTTTAGATCATTAATCATTCAGTTATAATAGGACATCACTAGAAGAGCTAGGCTATATGGTCTGAAAGTTTATCTGTTTTGAAATCTATTTCAATTCAGATTAAGTATGCACTTATGAATATGTATGTGTATGTGTCTGCGCATGCTTGAGTGTGTGCATATGAGTGCAGATGTCTGCAGAAACCAAAAGAGGGTGTGTATCCCATCGATCTGGGCTTATAAACAGCTGTGAGTCACTGGATATATGTACTGGGATTAGAACTTTAGTCTTCCGGAAGAGCAGTACATATTCTTAAATAAAGAGCTAACTCTTTTTTTCTCTAATACTCTCTTAGTTCCTAACCATTTGTATCACTCTGGATAAAGCCACTTAACCTCTCTGGGTCTCAGTTACATCAAGTTTAGTAGTAGAAATAAAAAGCAAGTGATGGGTATAGGCTGTGTATAAGTGTTACCTACTTTAAGTCAGTATTTGTCATTTTGCTTCCTTTGATTTACTGTGAGTTAGTCTTCTGCAACTCCATAGTAAAACTCATTGGTACCAGTTAGGTCTTCTTGCAGCTGATGAAAATCTTCAGCCGTGTGCGAAGCCTAAGATGACCTCAGAGGAATGCAATTTATATTCTAATAGCTTAATGGAACCAATTATATTATATCAGCATAAAAATTTTAAATGGAAAAAAGTACTCATCAGTAAAAATGTTCTATATTTTACCAAGAATGTCCATATGCCAACTGTTTATTAGTCAAGATTTTAAAATTATTCACCAGTAAGTATTGGGTTTTATGATTTTTAATTCAATGTCCACTAATAAATTAATGGAGAAGTAAGGAGAACTTTTGTAAGATGACATTTAATTATAAAATAGTCTTAAATATAAGGCACCTAGGAACCATGTCAAACTTTTCAACAAACGTAACTAATTAAACCTTTTTGAGAGGAAATTGGATCATGTGGTAACACTGATGTAAAACTGTGGAAAAGACAGCTCCAGACAAATGAAAACGCATGGTGCTCTGCTAACATAAACTTCCTTTATTCATTTAAAGAACACAGACTTCATAATCAAGGGTGGTTTACAGCCTTCACTATGAACAGAACATTTAGTGCCATACCAAAGAAGATGGCCTTTGAATTAAATCTAGTCACTGGAGAATACTTAGTGTTAGAAATAATATCTTATTAGGACTAAAATGATGAAGTTATAAAGGTAATTTTTTTTCTTTTATTTGAAAGTTCAACTTGAAAATTGAATTAAATTTTGAAGTAAAATACTTTTGAATTTTTATAATTTGAGTGTGTACATGAGCACATGGGTGCTCACAATCAAAAGTCAGAGAGTAGCCAATCTATGACTCTCGGCTTTATTCCTTTGACAAAAGGTCTCACACTATACCTATAGCTAGGTGGGTGGCCAACAAGTCTCAGTGACCCTTTTTTCTTTGCCCTTCATGGTGCTGAGGTTACAGTTGTGCAAGGGCATGCGTGAAGTTCAGGTAAGTGTTGAGATATAATACCCAGGATTCCAATTACAAAGCTAGTGCTCATTCCATCTGAGACATAACCCCAACCATTCTCATGATATTTTATTTATTTATTTTTAATTTTATTTATTTATTTATTATTTTCTTTATTTACATTTCAAATGCTATCCCGAAAGTTCCCTATACACCCCCTGCCCCTGCTCCCCTACCCACCCACTCCCACTACTTAGCCCTGGCCTTC
>NC_034594.1:98869602-98873974 GCF_900095145.1 Mus pahari
AGTTATCAGTGAGTGCATATCTAGAGACTTCTTTTGTGATTGGGTTACCTCACTAAGGATGATATCCTCCAGATACATCCATTTGCCCAAGAATTTCAAAAATTCATTGTTTTTAATAGCTGAGTAGTACTCCATTGTGTAAATCATGATATTTTAAATGCTCTAGAGAAATTCCACTAATTTTGAACAGTTTGTATTCTCTACAATTAGTCCTCACATTACAGTCTTCTCTATAGTTATAATAGTAAAATTTGTAAGAAAAGTGCACTGAGGAATTCATACGTTTTTTTGTTTGTTTTGTTTTGCTTTTTACCATTCCCTGACTTTATACCCATAAGATACTTTCTTCTTTTTCTTTTAGTTATTGCATTATGACGGCAGAGTGGAAGAATCTTTTGAAATAAATTAGCTTAACTGATTGGGAAATATTAGGTCAGAAAAGTAAATAATCAAGATAGTGAAGCTAAAACCTATTTCATTAGCCATGACTTGAAAGTTGGTGATTTACAGCTGTTCGTGGTGATCCACTTCTTTAATCCTGACACTTGGGAGGCAGAGACAGGTGGACCTCTGTGAATTTGAGGCTATCCTGGACTACATGGAGTTCTAGGACAATCAAAACTACATTATGAGACCCTGTCTAATCAAACAAACAAACAAATGAATGAATGAATGAGTAAATAACAGAATAAAAGTTGATAAGTTAAATTGAGATTACTGCAAAACTGGTTGCATTTTATTGAAAATTCTTTTTAGAATTTTGCATAAAGTTACAATACATATCTGGATAAATCTGCATTATTTAAATTAATTTTTCTAGAAATATATGCAATTATATTATTCTGTCTTCCACTTTGGAAAATAAAATATTACTGATACTGTATTTATTACAAATTATTGATATTTTTGTCAATATAAAACACATTAATTACTTAGAAAATCAGGGCTGTGGAGATGATTCACAGGGCACAGTGCTTGATATTCAGGCATGAGAACTAGTGTTCACATCCTCAGTATCCCTGTAAATCCAAGTGACATGTGGTAACTTCTGATAAATAAGAACTTTGGAGACAAGGACAAGAGATCTTCAGACCAAGCTGGCTACTAAAACTAGCTGAGTAGGCAGATGAGATGCAGGTCCAGGAAAAGGCCCTATTTCAAAACATAAGGAGGAGAGCATTCTAGGGAGACCCCAGACACTGAGCTCCTACTTCCATAAGTTCATGCACATGTATCCTCGACACGTACATTCTTACACACATCACCATGGATACTTAAACACATATGTACACACCACATGCAAATATTCATGCAGAAATAGGTACATCCAGTACTCTGTTCCAGTTTCTTCATAGTGATAAATTTATCTATTGCTTGCTCTATCTAATTAGAATACCTGTCAATCATATGAGATTCAACATTTATAAATATGCATATACTCATAGAAGTTTGCATGTATATATTCTTTATTGTTTTTATAAAATAAGCATAAGTAGACATGCTGTTTTTTTCTTACCTGGTCTGTCAAATAATTTCCAAGTTTGCTAATGATTATAAATCATCTGTATTACTAGTTTAAAATAATATTTTGCTTATTCAGAGATGGACAGAACAGTAGTTCCAGGGTTTATTGTAAAACACAATATCACAGGGAACATATGCATAGAACTTACAAACAGCAGTTGAAGAGCTTTGCGGGACCATTTCATAACAGCAGAAATAAGCAGTTAATGGATGTGAACATTTCTGCTTTTGAGAAATGCAGTTAAGTGGCTCTCTGAAGCAGGAGGTTTTATTCATCTTTACACCTTTTCAATCTGGCTGGCTAAAATCATTGTGCTATTGCCTTCAGGACTTAATATTTATTTAATTGTGACTGGTATTGAGTTTGGGCAATTTAATTTTCCATTTTAGGAACATTTTTAATCACATGTACTTTCTATAGCTGGCTTTTGTTCAGTATAAATGTAAGACCTCTTAGTAAGGCATAATTTCTCCTTTGCTTCTGTATATTATGCAGATGACAAACAGTCTTCTCAAATTGGACCTTTTACATTTATTTATGGTACTGTAGCAACATGAAGCTAGGGTTCCTAAGGCTAGGCTTAAGGATCAGTGTAATCTTAAAATGATGTTTACAATCATTAGCTAGTAGAGAGGATGAAAAATTATGAATAACATAAATTATTAAGATGCAATTATGATAAGACTGTTATCCATTTACTTTTCTCACTTGCTTTGCCATGTTTTGTTTTGTTTGTTTTGTTTTGTTTAAGCAAGGATGGATAAGTCAGTAACACAGAGAGAGAAAAGCACCATGCCCATGCTCTGAAAATACCAGATTTAGGAATCAAGGAAAACTATTAGCATTGCATAACATATATGTATCAAACACCTTAATGCATGCCTTGAATTCTGTCATTTTTACATTGATAGCACTTTAAAAGTTGAAATTACAGAAAGTAAACAATAAAGTTCCTTTTTTGAAAACTAACTAAGACATAACCCTCTGGGTAGAAAAGTGTAACCCATGCCTTGGTTTTAAGCAGTATGTTTCTAATTGAACCAAGCAGAATGTGTCTAATTGGACCTAAGGCTGGCTCAACAAGAAGGAAACTGGTCCTAGTCCTGCAAACCTAGTCAACTATCCAGGGCTAGTAAAATCATCAGTCTACGAGGAAAGTCTACAACATTTAATTAAACAGCATTATCCCTAACGACATTCTAAATATTTGTCCTTGTATCCACTGATAAGTTTAGTCTTTGCCTCTCATTAAGGAAAAGAGTCTCTTCAAGCAGAGTCCACTGCAGAACATCACAACCGAATAAAAAGGCAAAGTCGTGGACTCTAATTCTTAAGTTACACTTAGAATACATCTGCTGCATCTAAGTCTGAAGGAACAGTGGGGAAGGGTGTGTGTTTGTGTGTGTGTGTGTGTGTGTGTGTGTGTGTGTGTGTGTGTGTGTGTGTGTGTGTGTGTGTGTGTGTGTGTGTTCAGTATAAGAGCCAGAGGAACAGGAAGTTTTCTGTGGGAATGTGTCTTCTAGGAATATCATTAGGTGCAGCCAAAGGCTCATCAACACATCTGCCCAAAGATGAGCTTAACACGGATGACACCACTAGATGTTGTCAACATGGATGACTAAAACCAGATCAGGTCTCTATCCTCCACAGAACAACAGACAACTATGGGATGCTGAGAGAGGGAGAAATTGTATTTCCCAGGAAGAGAACACCAATTTGTTATCCAATACTTAATAGTCAGACCTTAGACAGACATACAAGTACCATTTTATAGAATGAATGGGTTACATTTACATTTAGAAATATATGTGTATATACACACAAATAAATAATAGCATAAGCTTAAAAAATGGAGAGGGTCTGTCATTGTTTTAGTTAATTTATATAAACTAATCAACAATAATCAAACTCAAAACAACATCAAATGTCATTAGTTTATACATCTGTGATGATTATAGTCTGTAGAAATGCATAGAATTTTCTTAGAAGACTACCAAGTGACCTTTGGCCCAAATGAATATTGTTGTCCTTCTCCATCTAATCATGAAGCAAACATGTCAAAATAGCAAGCTTAAATAATTAGAATGGTATTTTATAGACATTAAATAATTATTTTCTTTTAACTGATTGGCATGTTTACTAATAAAGCTAATTAATTTCAGTACTTATAACTTAATCTTTAAGCAGTTCATGCATAAAGGCATAAACATTCAAAATAAACTATGAGTATATCATTCTTAAAGGCTTGGTTCCAAAGGGATCTTCTGCAATAACAGGTTTGTTGACATATGAGATTTTATTTATAATATTTATACATTATCAAATGTGACAGACTGCTCCATAATCATTACCAAATAATAAGTATGCTTAAGATGTGGGAATGTTTGGGCATAGTGCTCTCAAGGACAGGAGAGTGTGGTGGTTTGAATAAACATTGTTCCCTGTAGGCTCTGGTGTTTGAATGCTTGGTCCCTAGTCAGTGGCACTACTTGGAGAGGATTGTTTTTGGTTACCTTTCTGGAAGTAGTATGTCATGGGGAGCAGGCTATGATAGCACATAGCCTAGCCCTACTTCTAGTTCACTCCATGCTTTGTACTCATGTTTAATATGTGCACTCTCAGCTTCCTTCTCTTGCCCTTCTATATGCTTGCTATTGTATTTTCCCATCATGACTTTTGTCCCTTTGGAAACTTATGCCAGTATTAACTCCTGTACTGGCTAATTTTGTGTCAACTTGACACAGCTGGAGTTATCACAGGGAAAGGAGCTTCAGTTGGGGAAATGCCTCCATGAGATCCAGTTGCAGGGCATTTTCTCAATTAGTGACCAAGGGGGAGGGTCCCTTG
>NC_034594.1:98874139-98892091 GCF_900095145.1 Mus pahari
TTGAGTTCCAGTCCTGCATCCTTTGGTGATCAACATCAGTATGGAAATGTAAGCCAAATAAACCCTTTCCTCCCCAACTTGCTTCTTGGTCATGACGTTTGTGCAGGAATAGAAACCCTGACTAAGACAACTCCTTTTTGTCTAGATCACTCTGGTCACAGTTATGGCAACAGAACAGTAATATGGAGAGATGGCTACGTATTTATAATTTTCATAATTTTCAAACAGTATATAAATAACAGAAATAGTTTGCCAGGGATAATTTAAGGAATAAAAATAATTCTCAGAAATAGAAGATTGTAGGTATCATGAAAAGGTTTGGAAAAGGTAGAAAAAGTTTAAATGGTATGATTTTAATTTCTGTTGGAGTAGATGGGTTAGGGAAGCTGTCATTAGTACAAAAGGGTCAATGTAATTTCGAACCAGACTGCCACAGCCACATACAAGACATTCCTCTTAAAGCAGACCAGCTTTAACATGGTTTCTTCAAATTAGAACTTCATAGGAAAAAAACTAAGTTACTTGATAAGATGGTAAGTGTAAGAGCTGAAGATGATTGACAGGACAGACTGTTCTTCTAAATGACAGAGGACAGGAGCTCAGTTGCTCAGTTCCCACCATTCACGAGCAACTTCCAACCTTCTTTAACTCCAGCTCTAGCAGGTTTGATGTCCTTCTGTCCACTGTGGGTACCTGAGTTCATATAGCATAGCATTTGAAATGTAAATAAAGAAAATATCTAAGAAAAAAAAGAACAACAACAACAAAAAAGAACAAAACACAGTACCCTCTGAGCCCCAGTACGAAGGGCATTTCTGAGGTGCTAGCCCTCGCTTGTTCACCAGCCAAAATAAAGGACTCCTTACACTCTAAGAAGTAAAGAAATAAATAATAAACCTTAAAGAAAAGAGGGTTAAAAGATGGAGATGCCATTCATAGTATAGCAAAGGAAATGGAAACTATGGAAAGAAGTATCCAATTTAACAATGATACTTAAAATGGTGAAATAGTTATGTAAATATGTTGAGAGTGGGCCATTGAGTACAGCATTATAAACAAAAGATGTAAAATAATGAACAGAGATAGAAGCATAAGACAGAAATAATGTGGCAGGGAGATCTGAAGAATTAGAATATGATTGAGGAGGAGGAGGAGGAGGAGGATGGTGTTATAGAAAGTACACTGAAAAACCTGTTGAACATAAAGGCAATACAGAGACACCCAACTGCTCAAAGAGCTAAGAATAAAGAACTGTTGAGCTTTTAGCCCTAAATGTGACATCTATATTAACTCTCAATCTTCAAAGACTTGGGGAAAGTCATGGGAGAAAGAGATTGAAAGAACTTAAGAGCCAGAGGGTTGAGAGGGGGTGTCAGGAAATGATGTCTTCTGGTGTGGCCATCACACTCATGATTTCAAACAGCTATAGTTAGCTATGCAAGGTCAAGACAGCCAGGATCCCAGGATGCACAGAGAAGAAGCTTATGAGTCCCCACCCCTAACTGAGTAGATGCTGGCCATAAGGAGAGCCATTCTACTTTGATGATGAGGGAACTGTTAGGTTACTTATGTTCTAATGGATGGTTCCATACCACAGACACAGTCAGTATTAACTGGACTTAGAAAGTTGTTGTTAGGAGGAGAAGCCAGTGGAGGTGGAGGAAAGGAGGCCAATGGTAGAAGATGGAGAGGAGGAGGGGAGGAGGAGAATGAGGATGAGGACAAAGAGGAAGAGGAGGAGGAAGAAGAGATGAATATGAGAGGATGATATGTTGTTTGGGATCTAAGGAGAGTTGAAAGGAAGAGGTAGGGTAGATGTGATGCTATTTAGTTGCATCCATAAATAAAATTCTTAAATTTTATATATATATATATAAAAATCCAAGTAGAAAAATCCAAGAAACAGAATAAAAAACATGGTTCTGAAGAAGGACCAAAGCAACAATAAAATATCATTTAGATAAGAGTATTGAGCATGTGGAATATAATACTCTATAAAAATTATCATTGAAATGCCAGTATGCATTGTGTGCGTGCACGTATTGTTTACACTTATTTGTAATCACATTTCAAAAATAATGGTGAAATATTTCAGAAGAAAAAGCATTTAAAAGACCAAGAAAAATAAGTTGTATTCAAACTTTGCCACGTAAATGTTCTAAGCCACAACCTGAAATCATTCCTAAAGTTTATAAAAGTGAATATAATTCAGTCCTTTTTAAAATTTCCAATTACATTTTCATTTGGCATTTGGCAACAAGAAAACTTTCCTACAAACAAATGCAGCCTTCAGGAAATATTGCATTTGGTTTTCCTTGGGAAGGAATTAGCTACATATTAGTGAAATTCAGTCAAGATAAATGAAATTAACAAAGGTTAATACCCTGCTGGGAAAATTGGGTAGGAGACATTGAACCCATCTAAATGCAAGGCTTATACAAAATGGTAAGGAATGTATAATCAAATGGCATGTGGATACTAATTAAGAAATCCTGAAAGCTAAGAAAGAAGGAGGGAAAATGCGAACTTCCCTGTCTTTCAGAGGAATCAGAAGAACCGGTTAAGCTTTAAAACATATATGCAGTTTAAATTGATTATAAGGGTTATAACACTTAATGCTTTTCACTTTAAATTTTATGAGCATTTAAAAATTCCTAGAATGAAAAGCATTTATCAAAGCTCAGAAACTTTTGAGCATCACTGAAAATTATTTCACTTCCATTAAAATCAAGTAAAATTTACTTGGTTTCTTTAAATTTTGGTTTTAAATATAAATTAAGGTTTAAAATCTGGAGGGCATGGGTTATAAGTTGCTCAGCATGAAGGCTCTTGTCACCAAGCCTGGTGACTTTGAATTCAGTCCCTGAAACCCACAGAGTGGGAGGAGATACCTGATGCCCACAAACTGACCTCTGACCTCCTCAAACACAGGATGCATCCCTGTCTCCCACACATAAATTGCAATTTAAAAATATGAAATTTTAAACTATTTAGGTATTCATATGAAAACTTGGAGGTGCTCTTAAGTGATTGACTGCTGAATTAATAAATACTAGGTTAGGTGAGATTTGATAGTCTATCTTTATGGCTGTCTTATTAACTAAAGAACATCTGTACTAGCCACTGTTGAGTCATTACCAGATGTAGGATCAGCTTTCCTTTAACTACACATCCTCAGATGGGAGGTAAGTGTTTTCCTTTCAGAACAGTCACAGCAGAGCATATTCCCTATCATACTCATTTTCTTTAAATAAGAAAACAACACTAAATTTGTTTGCAAAACACTCCAACTACAAGTTTACATAGAGGATTTTTTTTCTATTATCTCAAAGCTATATTTCCTTCTTTTATAAATTTCTACTAGCAAATTAGTTATGTTGTTTTTGCAAAGTATTACATGTAGCTTTTTGTGAAAATCAGTAGTATTTTCTTACATCATATGTTTTACTAAGTGGTGAATTCAAATAATGCATGTAAGCTGTCCAAACATACTGGGAACCAATCAATGCACCTCTAACAAGTAGGCATTTCGCAGATAGAGCAGGAGTGAACTGTTGACTGGACCATCAACTGCATGTATCTCAGCAGTTCCTCCATCTTAGGAAGTCAGACATGGAAATGGTTTAGAGAGTCACCATGGCCCTACTGACAGAACACTGCATGCAGTCTGACTTCATGCTTACAAGTCATTTCTTTGCTTATTATGTATGATATATATGCATAACCTCCATTTTCTAGGTAGAACAAGCAGTATATCTATTCTATATGAAGACTTGCATATCGACAGGTTTGACATTATGGTCATCAAATTAAAAATCAGAGGTGTTAATATAATGACATAAGGTATTTCATTACTTAATACATTTTATAATACTTCTCTTCTTTCTAATGTTTTTTACAATATATCACATATTAGCCTACATTTCTTACTAGTGGAAAGAAATGAAATGACAAGTAAAATCGGCCTGTATCCGGAGCAGGTGTCAGGGAAAAGTTTTCAATGTGTCATTGGCAAAGGCTGATCCTCTCCTCCTTCCAGAAGAAGAGCTCACAGCCTTGTCCTGTGAAGCCTTTGTGTTCTGTTAGAGTACTGTACAGTATATTCTTCTTATCAAAGTCCATGTTCAGTTTGTAAGTGGAATCTGGGCATCCCATATTCCATGTCATGGGGATGTATCAAAAAGGAAGAGAAGCTATTAGACTCAAAAAGGGAAAGGTATCCTTCATCTTCCAGTCTGGCTGGAGCTTCGAAGGCCACTCTTCATCCTGCAGTCTGGACGAAGCCTTGGACTAACAAAGCAGCAAGTATTCCAGCAAAATTAAAGCCTGCCTAAGACTTTTCTCCTCCTCAGTTATGAACCTGTGACTTTCTAGACTTCAACTACAAACGTCTTGCCAGGAAAGGACATGTCCCAAACCCTTATGCAAGCATAGTAATCCCTGGTTTCATCTCCTCAGATTACAATGTATTTTCACTTGAGGCAGGCCCTGAGCCACCTTGCAATCCCCACTGATCAGAAGAAACAAAGCAAAAAAGAGAGAAAAAAGTATTAATAGCAACCTTTTGAGATGAAGTTTGAGAGCTACCCAAATGCTGAGACTCTACATTGGGTATGCTCTCCTTTCTCAGATTGCCCCCTAGGCAAACCCATATCCATGTTCTTTTGGTGTGTCCTATTTTCTCTTCATAAACCTCATGTCTATCTTTAAATATCTTTATTTATTTATTCTCCTTCACACTGTCAATGCCTAAAATTCTTTCCACCCTTAAAGTCCTAAATCTGGGTCTGGTTGGAATCCAGGTCCCTAAAACATCAAAGGAGCTATTCAGGATACTGATGACAATTAGTATAGAACTTAGTATCTGTTGCCTCAGTATTGGAAAGAGAACTTTTTCAGGATTTCACATTGAACAGACCCACAGATACACACACACACACACACACACAGAGAGAGAGAGAGAGAGAGAGAGAGAGAGAGAGAGAGAGAGAGAGAGAGAGAGAGAGAGGCACATGCACTACCTTCATGGCCCATCATATTTCTAGAATCTAGTTATATGAGCTCAAGTCCTTTTGTGTATAAAGATGAGCTAGGAAGGATAACTAAAACATATTTATTGATATACTATTAGTCCATCTAGAATATCAGCCCTGTTTATAAACAATATTCTATCACTGAATCTGTGCCAAAGTGTGATATCAATGACTGGGCCTGTGAATCTTCAATGTCCAAAGTCGTTGTAACAGAGTACAATGCTCATGACATTGAAAGTTTGCCCTAATAATTTGCTAATTTTATGTTATTTTAGCTGAGTTGGTCCTCAATGTGTGCATCATAACTCCATCATTCTGTGCCAAATGGCACTTGCTAGGAAGATGAATAAATTCAAGTTGATAATTAAATATCTTCTTTTTTAAATAGACTTTTCTCTCATATAACATATTCCTATCAGTTTCCCATCCCATCCTTCCTCACAGGTCCTTTGCCACCTTCTGTCTCCTCCAGATCCACCCCCCAGTCACCACCTTTTCCTCAATTCCCTTCAGAAAAGGCCAGGTCCCCAAGAGACAACAACCAAACATGACAAAACATGATACAAACACAAAGACAAGGGAAAGCCCTCTTATTGAGGCTGGAAAAGGCAACCCAACTGGAAGAAGAGTGTTCCAAGTGCAGGCAAAAGAATCAGAAACACATCAACTTCTTGAGGGCAGGTGATCTCCTTAAACTTAGAATCTTTTTCTTACTGAGTCAAATAACAGGAAACACAGCGTGAGGGTGGAGTGAGCTTTCCTGAAGTGGCACAGATTGTTTTTCACTGACCTCAAATTGATGAGAACCTAGCAATGTGGTCATATTTAACTGAAAAAAAATAATGGAAAATGCAGTCTTTCTTGTTCACAGAGAATAATGCATAAATTTGAGATTTTAAAAAGGTAAATCATATACTCTTTAATAGCTTCAATTTTAAAAGGTCCTTTTAACAACTTGAACATAAATTTACTACTATGATTGTCTTACTGTTATTTCTGTATAAATGAGAAAAATCTAAATTAAGAAATTAATTCATATGGTAAAAATGCTATTTAATGTCGGCATGGGAACCCCTTTGTGTTTGCTTTAGTGCAATTCCAAGATAAGCTGACTTGTAATTTTCACATGCTTTAAATACTTTAGAGTATTACATATCTCTGTTTCTTAAACTCAGTCACACATTTATGGAAGAAATACAAAGGCAATATCAATTTCATTATTGTTTCAAAAGTAAAATACATCCACTAAAAGCAGTCAGAATCTCAACAAAGTTAAGTATCAATAGTCTAGGGGAACATAAAGTTACCCTAGGAATATGGGAGTTACCTCAGGAATGGGGGAGTGTCAGGTTACCCAGGAAAGGATTCTGGATAGACAGAAAAAATTGATATAGTTGAAGAGAAATAATTTATTCAAATCACAAATTCTTGCTGAAATATTAGTAAATGTTTTGTTTTACCATATGGAAAATAGAAGTATTATAAATTATTATTTAATATAGTTATAAATGACCTGGGTACAAGAAAATGGATTCCATAAGCAGATGGCTCATTATTCTGGCTGGGTATAACATATAATAAATTACTGTGAGTCAGATTCAGACACAGAACAACATTTGAATTCAGAAACCACTTTACTTTGGAATAACTTATTCAGTTACTCATCCTCAAAGAATGTACCACGAACTCCCAATAAATGTTGGATATACTAGAGAATGAAAATTTGGGAAAATGTGCTTACCACTAGATAGCTTTTTGTTAGGTAGATTCATACATACGGAAATTCATGGTATAATCAGGCAGACAGACAGACAGACAGACAGACAGACAGACAGACAGACAGACAGACACACACACACACACACACACACACACACACACACACACACACACACACGGGTATAAGTATCATTCAAGCCACTCCCCTAATAGGAAAGAGATTAAGAGAGGTAAGAAAAATAAGGTGCTAGGTGAATAGGTTGGAAAAATGACCCAAATGACAAACAATAAACAAGAAGAAATTAGACTTAGGGAAAAGTTTTAAGGCAGAGGTCAGGATAGAAAGGAAGGAGAGCAGATCCATAAGAAGGAAAGTCTACTACACTATTTTTTCTTCAATTTCAATTATTGTATGTAATATTAAATATACTAATCTTTAAAAAATTATCAAACAACCCCATGCATGCTAGTAAATTATCTCAGAGGTTAAGTGTGTTTAAAGATCTTGCTGTGGTCCTGAGCTAGGTTCCCAGTACCCACGCAGAACACCTATAACTCAAACTTCAGGGAGACACAATACCTCCCTCTGGCCTTCATGGTCACTGAACCCATGTGCACATAACCAAACATATACATGTACACATAACTACAATAAAATATATCATTAAAATAATGCAAAAATGTTAACGAAAGACTTTTATAAGTTCAATAATAATTCACTGAGAGCAGAGCATCTGTGCTAACCTGGGGACATTAGAAAAGGATTCTACAACAATATGAAGACAGAAATATAATTTTTTTCTGATTGTTTACTAAGTGAGGAAGATTTCAGAAGAAATAGAATAACAGAAGTTAAATATAAATGTTTGAAAACCAGTATGGTAGAACTCTTAACTTCAGAATGTTGAAGTGCATATGACTGTCCATATATATATGCTGTGAATCCTTAGAAAGTATTAAAATGAAAAAAAATTCAACCTTACATCTGACATTAATCATTTATTACTTTTTATTCTTTTATTATCTTGATAAACTCTATACAACTGTCATTGGAAGACCTGTCTCAGTTTCCCTTTCCTAGCATTTATAAACTAATTTTGTAATAGTTTTATTCATACCATTCTTCTGACACTTTTCTAAAAGAAAGATTGTCACCAGCCTCAGTGTCAGCGGTGGTTTAAATGTTCCCCATAGACTCTAACTGGGTGTGCTTGATCTCCACTTGGTGAAGCTGTCTGGGGAGGCCTAGGAGGTGTGAACCTATTGGAGAAAGTGTTTCAGTTGAGGAGGGTTTTGTGCTATGTTATGAAATCTCAGCTCTCAGTTTCCAGATCAATCCACCATGTCACCTGCTGACTTATGGTCCCTACCCGAACGTATCTTTCTATAAACTGCCTTAGTCAAGGTGTTTATCACAGCAACAATTAAGCAATGTATACTGCTTTCATGGTACAGTATATAGTGCAAGTCTTTGTCCTCATCTGAGCAAAATATTGCCATATGTATATCATTCCCCCATAAGAGATTTCTCATTATTTCCAAGTCTATGTGCCTGAAAGAAAGAAAATAAAAGAAAAAGGGAAACCTCTATCATGTCTCAGACAGGATAATTTCTTGAGTTTTGTCTTAATTTGATCTAATTTCTGACTTTCGTATGTATGCATATCCCTCAACTAATTTATTGGCCTATGGGGATCAAGATGTGGTCTGCTCTAAGTTACTCTGTACCCTCAAGCACCAATGGCTTCCAGCTGTGCCTTGCTTCAATTAGTTCTACATTACAAAAACTCAGGCTGTCTAATTTTGATTATAATTACTGTAGTTGAATGACTAACTTATTTTTGTAGGCATTCAATGATCACCTCTCCAGCTTGAATCACAGGTCACCAGCTTATAAATAGCATATTCATGCAAATAAATAGTGCCACTTATGGCCTTATTTAGGTTGCTAAGTAATACAAGTATACATGAACAGGAGAAATTGTAGGCTGGTGAATTTATAGAACATATCATACAAATAAAGAATGCAACCACCTTACCTGGATTAAATGAAAATACCTCCACATAGCATAACACTCGTCGGTAACCAAATTCTCACTAACAAACCATCCAGTGCATAAATCAAGGGTTAAGGGGAACATAAATTCTTTTTAAAAAGTATTAATTAGTTCACTTATTCACTTTGTATCCCTCTCACTGCTCCACCTCCCAGTGACCCCCTCCAGCAATCTTTCCCTCATTCCCCTTTCCCTTCTCCTCTGAGTGTGTAGGGGCTTCCTGGGTATTACCTTATCCTGGTACTTCAAGTCTCTGCAAGGGTTGGTGCTTCCTTACCCACTGAGGCCTAGCAAGGCAGTCTAATGAGAAGAACATATACTGTGCACAGGCAGCAGCCTTTGGGACAGCCCCCATTCCGGTTGTTCAGGACCCACATGAAGACCAAGATGCACATCTGTGGCATATGTACTGCAAGGCCTATGTCCAGCTTCTGTATATTGTTTGGTTGGTTGGTAAGAGCCCCAAGGGTCCAGGTTAGTTGACTTAGTCTTCCTGTGAAATTCCTATGCCATTTGGGGCCCACAATACTTCCTCATATTCTTCCATTAAGAGGCCTCAAGCTGAGAATTCTTTGTTTAGCTCTGTACTCCATTTTTAATATAGTTATTTGGTTCTCCAGAGTCTAACTTCTTGAGTTCTCTGTTTATATTGGATATTAGCCCTCTATCAGGTATAGGATTGGTAACTGTCTTTGCCAACCTGTTGGTTGCCATTTTGTCTTATTGACAGTGTCCTTTGCCTTACAGAAGCTTTGCAATTACATGAGGTTCCATTTGTCTATTGTTGATCTGAGAGCATGAGCCATTGGTTGTCTGTTCAGGAAATTTTCCCGTGTGCCCATGTGTCCGAGGCTCTTCCCTACTTTCTCTTCTGTTAGTTTCAGTGTATCTGGTATTATGTGGAGGTACTTCCACCTGGTACAACCACTCTGGAAATCATTCTGCTGATTCCTCAGAAAACTAGACATAGTAATACCTGAGGACCCAGCTATATCACTCCTGGGAATATACCCAAAAGATGTTCCAACATATAACAAGGACACATGCTCCACTAAGTTCATAGCAGCCTTATTTAAAATAGCCAGAAGCTAGAAAATACCCAATATCCTTCAACAGAGGAATGGATACAGAAAATGTGGTACATTTACACAATGGAGTACTACTCAGCTATTAAAAACAATGACTTCATGAAATTCTTAGGCAAATGGATGGAACTAGAAAATATCACCCTGAGTGAAGTAACCCAGTCACAAAAGAACACACATGTTATGCACTCACTGATAAATGGATATTAGCCCCATAGCTCGAAATACCCAAGATACAATTCACAGACCACATGAAGCTCAAGAAGAAGGAAGACTAAAGTGGGGATGCTTCAGTCCTTCTTAGAAGGAGGAACACAATACTCCAGGGAGGAGATACAGAGACAAAGTGTAGAGCAGAGACTAAAGGATAGGCCATCAAGAGATTGCCCAACGTGGGGATCCATTCCATATACAGACTCCAGACACTATTTTGGATGACAAGAAGTGATGGCTGACAGGAGCCTGATATCTCTGTCTCCTGAGAGGCTCTGCCAGACACTGACAAATACAGAGGTGGATGCTTGCAGCTAAACATTAGATTGAGTGTAGGGTCCCCAATGGAAGGGTTAGAGAAAGGATTGAAGGATCTGAAGGGGTTTGCATCCCCATAGGAAGAACAGCAATATCAACCAGCCAGAACTCCCCAAAGCTCCCAGAGACTAAACCACCAACCAAAGACTGCACATGGAAGGACCCATGACTCCAGCTGCATATATAGCAGAGGATGGCTCTGTTGGGCATCAATGGGAGGAGAGGCCCTTGGTCCTGAGAAGGCTGGATGCCCCAGTGTGGGGGAATTCCAGAGCGGGGAGGGGGCAGGGGAGTTGGTGGCTGGGGGAGCACCTTTAAAGAAGAAGAGAGACAGGGGAAGGGATAGGGGGTTTCCAGAGGGAATAACATTTGAAATGTAAATAAATAAAAAATCCAATTTTTTTTCAAAGAGAGAGAGAGAGAGAGAGAGAGAGAGAGAGAGAGAGAGAACGAGAACATGCTCCACTGTTTGGCTGTGGGTATTTTTATCTGAGTCAAGTGCATGGTGGAACCTCTCAGAGGACAACTTGCTCCTATGTGTAGACAGAACACAGTACCATTAATAGCATTAGGGACTGGTGTTTGCCCATAGGATCGGTCTCAAGCTGGGCTGCTTTCTGGTTGGCCCTTCCCAGAGTCTCTGCTTCCTACTCCATGCCTGCATTTCTTATAGACAGGATAAATTTTAGGTTGAAACTTTTGTGTATGGGGTTGTCTCTATGACACCACCAGAGTTTCTGCTTGACTACAGGAGGTGGCTGCTTTAGGTTCCCCATCCCTAGTGTCTTGAGTCACAGCTAAGATCACCACCATTGACTCTTGGGCCCCTTCCTTTTCTCAGGTCTCTGTCTCATCCTGGAGATTCTTCCCCTCTCTTCAGCCCTTTCCGTTGCAGCTTTCCATTCACTTTCATGGCCACCTAGCCATCTCGGCTGTCCTTCTGCACACCTGATCCTGAAGCCCCCATTTCTCTCCCAATGTTCTCTCCCTCCCAGTTCCCTCTCTCCATCTGCTCTTATGACTGGACCATGAATTCTTAACTTTGGGATTCCCCTCAACATGGTCTGTCTGCTTGATAATGCTCAATTAAAATTTCTGCGCATGTTTCTACATTTCTTTTCTCTGTCTTTTCTTCCTTAGAGAGCTCAAATAGCATCCTTGATATAAAACCCAACACTGCTATAATAATCCCCACATTTATATATTTAATTAAATATATTCTCCCAATTTTTACTAAAGGTTCCTTCCCACCTTTGTTTAGACTTTTACTCTGTGTCTATAAACATTCAAAACTAAAATCCTCTCCATGCACATCACTATCGTCCATAGACCTCCCCAAGTTACCCCTCTTAATTTCAATTCTGCTTTTTTATTGGCCATTGTTTGCTCTCACTCTCAGCATCCTTCACAAGCTATACTTGCCTACTCTCTGTTAACATTGAATTCCAGCATCTTCTCAAACCTTAGTACTTCCTGTATTAATTACCATTTGTTCTCAAATACAATCATTTCATGGTTGTTCATTTTAATATGCATTGGTAGGTGCTGACCTTATCAACTGGTCATTGTCATCTAGTCTGAGTGTAATATTGAGCACAATCTCCCCATCTCCACTCTCAGTGGGAAGTCACAGTTCTGATGATGACTTTGAGAGCTACATGTGACCTGCTTCTTCGCTGTCTTTTAGACCCCTGTTCTTATCTTCCTCTCTCTGTTCTGCCTCCCTGAACTGCTGAGTGTGCCCACACACTATCATTCTCTCACTCTGGAGCCTCTGCACTTCTCCTCTGATCTGCTTGGGTTGCTTCTTCCAGAAACCCAGGGCTATCATTCTTCCATCTCCTCTTCCTTTGGTCAACTACTTCTTTCTTATGGAAATCTTCAGTGTTCATCCTGTTAAGAACATCTTCACCACATCACTCCTCAAGGCTGTTCTGAGTCTCATTTTCTTACCCACTGCCATCCACAGCACTGGCTCTTCTGAATCTAACCACCACTTTGGTTGTTTTATATTCATTCCGATAAATGTAATTTCCATATGGTGAGAAAATGCTGACCATTTACATAGAACTTCAAATAATTTTCAAGCAGCTCTTTAATAAGAAGAAATGGAAAAAAGGAAAAAATATGAATATAGGTCTAGTCATGAAATGAAAAATTTAATTTGTAATGGTTTATCAGATTTATAGTCACATTTAATATCCACAATGCTCTGTGAGGAGAGCAGGCTAGTCATTGTCACATCTTATAATACATATATTAAATGTATTACTTTATGGCAACAGCATATATTAGTAAGATAGTAGATGACCAAGAGTTATTTGTTTGTTTATTGAGTCCTGGGTACTTCTCTGACAATAAAGATATCTATTTTACATCATGAGAACAAATATGAAAGAAGTTTATATTATCTTTTTCTATTTTATATTTTTACTTCAAGACCACTTGTAAATTTGATTTGTAGCTTGCTCTATTTGATTCCTGTTTCAAAGTCATTCCTTTTTTAGTAAGCTCTGAGCTCAGCAGGGTTCCAGACACATATCTTCAAGAAACTCCTTAGGACCATATACTGTGAATTAGACTATGCTTCTGCCCACTGCTGTCTTCAGTCTTGTGTAGGACCTGCAGATTCAAGCTTAGCCTTATTCATATCAACACTAGCATCATGATAGACAAGAATCTTATTCTTTTTGCTGCCTAGAGAGGCAAAAATTAGGTGTATATAAATGCTATCACAGAGTGTCAACCTGTTAGTGTAGAGAGGGTGTTCTATAGTGTGATTTAGTACCCCAGTAGTTTATATCATAGATGCATATGTATTACATAGTTTTCTTTTAATCTCATAAATGCAACCAAAATTGAATCTACTTTTAGACTGTTCACTTGGATAGTATTAACTATGAGGTATCCTTTTTTTCTCAGAAAGATGAATGTAGATTATTGCAACTGTCCCAAAATTGTATTTTACTAATATGATTTGTGTATTCGCACATTTTACATCAGTCAGAATGAGTAAGGAAACAAAAGAGACACATAATAACAAATGCTGGCAAAGAAGTTGGAATGATGGTATTTTGTATCATGTGAATATGAATGTAAATGAACACTGCTATTCCTGTACTCTAGACATAGGTGTCCAACAGTGCACGAAAACTCAAACTATTGTATAAGCCAGCTTTACCCCACCTCCCAGGAAAGTATACTCAGACAAATCCAATTCAGAACCTTATTGTGATTCCTTCACATCCAAACCTTTGTAGTACTGTTCCTAATAGACACATTTTGGAAGTAACCTACGTGTCAATCATTAGAAAAATGGATAAAGGGAACATGTGATATACACACAAATAAATTTATTGAGACATAAAGATGAAGCCATTAGTGGAATTTTTTAGGAAAATTACAGAACTGGGAAATCACATTTAAGCAAATAAAACATGTGCAAAATTTGTATAATTTATTTTTTACATGTAATACCTAGATTTTTTGAAATATGTGCCTAAGTTATATACAACTCCTGTGTATTTATGGAAACATGTAAATTACATATTAACCACATATTTAATGTCAGAAAATATGCCCTATATGTTTATATATGAAGTATAATTTCTCAAAAATACAAAATATTATTTATAGTTTTACCATAAAGATATACAATATTGTCATATATAATATATGTCCTATATTTCGTGAACATGGTAGCTAGATTATCTGGGCAATGAAAGAGTAGTAGTAGTATGTGGGAAGAAGCTGGCAAAGTGCATGAAATAGCCAAATGGAAATGTCTTTATGAAACTCATCACTGTGACAATGAACAGACATCAGCAAAGCGTTCTGAATATTTTTCACCCACAAAAGATATGTTGTTTGCTAATATATTTTAGAAGAGGTCTCAATCATTCACATTGCTTATAAACCAGCTGTTTTCTTAATAAATGTAACTATGCTACATACACAATGCTATTTAGTAGAAAATAAATGCAATTGGAGCTCTTGGCCACAGAAGTCAGTCATACACATTCTATTAGATCCAGCTCAGGTTATTCAGTAATATTTGTTCTAATAGGTCCAGCAAACACTATATAGTTAATTCCATAACTATCTATTAAAACTAGAGTTTACACATGAGAGAAGCAAGTGCAGATAAAATATCTAACTCCATTTAAATGTTGATGTGCTCCACACTAGAGCAATGACTTAGTAGTATAGAACACTTTCTATTCTTGCAGGAACTCAAGTTCATTTCTAAGCACCCACATCAGGAAGCTCAAAAGTAGCTAACTCTAGCTTCATGGAATCTGACATAGCCTTCCGGCTTTGATAAATGTGCACACACATACACACACACACACACACACACACACACACATACATACATACATACACACATATACAGATCATACATATACAATTTACATAAATAAAAATAAATCTTCAAATACTGGACAGCCACCGGCTGTGATTTAAGCTTAGTGTATTGTCCTGGACATAAATGGCAAAATATTCTATTTCTGATAATTAACTTGAATTAAATTTATTCCATTCCCAAATTCGTTCAGTCACCAGGGCCAAAGAGAGCTTCCTACTGCTTTATGGTTGGCACAAATGGTGCTGCCCACTCTCTCAGACATCTGGTAGGAGGTGGTAGTGGGTGTAAGGTTACTCCAGCCTCTCCTCAGTCTTTCTTTGGTTTTCCAAGGGCCTGGCATGGGTGTGTTTGTGTTGATCATAAGGAACCTTGCTTACCATAGGACACTTGAACAATCAGGACTTAAAATCAAAACAAAACAAAACAATGATTTGGATTTTAACTTATGAATCTCAGTTGATATTTGTCCCATCTTAAACTACCAACTGTCTACCCTATACATGTAAGTTCTATCATAGGGGAAGACACTGATTTTTACAAAGAGGCTTAAGTATGGTGTAGAGTCGGACCAGGTAGGAATGTCATCTTGTATCCCGGGTCCCAAAGAGACCAGTCTGCACAGGAGAGCACACAGCCTTCAGAAGCAAAATAGCTTCTGGGACAGGGTCCCTTTAAGGCCTTCATCTTCAGGCAGGAGCCAGTGCTGAGCTCTGGACATCTGCACACTTGCATGCAGAGAGTACTCTAACCACTGAGAATCAGGAGAGAGTTGGACTCCCAGGAGTGCTGACAGAGACTAACAGAATCACAGGAGGAACAAGCTCGAGCCAGAGACAGCTATAACAACTAATGCCAGAGATTACCAGATGGTGAAAGGCAAACATAACAATCTTACTAACAGAAACAAAGACCACTCAGCATCATCAGAATCCAGCACTCCCATCACAGTGAGTCCCGGATTCCCCAACACACCTGAAAAGGAAGATTCTGATTTAAAATCATATCTCATGATGCTGGTAGAGGATTTTAAGAAGGACATTAATAACTAACTTAAAGAAATACAGGAGAACACGGCTAAACAGGTAAAGAAGGCCTTAGAGAGGAAGCACAAAATTCCCTTAAAGAATTACAGGAAACCATTGCTAAATACGTAGAAGTCCTTAAAGAAGAAACACAAAAATCCCTTAAAGGATTACAGGAAACCACAACCAAACAGGTGATGGAATTGAACAATACTATCCAAGATCTAAAAATGGAAGTAGAAACAATAAAGAAAATCCAAAGGGAGATAACTCTGGAGATAGAAACCATAGGAAAGTAATCAGGAACCATAGATGTGAGCATCAGCAACAGAATACAAAAAATGGAAGAGAGTGTCTCAGATGCAGAAGATTCGAAAAAGAACATGGACACAACAATCAAAGAAAATGCAAAATGTAAAATATCCTAACTCAAAACATCCAGGAAATCCAGGACACAATGAGGAGACCAAACCTACGGATAATAGGAGTGGATAAGAATGAAGATTTTCAACTTAAAGGGCCAGCAAATATCTTCAACAAAATTATAGAAGAAAACTTCTATAGAAAGACGCCCATGAACATACAAGAAGCCTACAGAACTCCAAATAGACTGGACCAGAAAAGAAATTCCTCCCAACACATAATAATCCGAACAACAAATGCACTAAATAAAGATAGAATATTAAAAGCAGTAAGAAAAAACGGTCAAGTAACATATAAAGCAGGCTTATTAGAATTACACCAGACTTCTCACCAGAGACTATTAAAGCCAGAAGATCCTGGACAGATGTTATACTGACCCTAAGAGAACACAAATGCTAGCCCAGGCTACTATACCCTGCAAAACACTCAATTACCATACATGGAGGAACCAAAGTATTCCATGACAAAACCAAATTCACACAGTATCTTTCCATGAATCTAGCCCTTCAAAGGATAATAAAGGGAAAACACCAACACAAGGATGGAAATTGTGCCATAGAAAAAACAAGAACAAAATCCTTTAACAAACCTAAAAGAAGACAGTCGCAAGAACAGAATCACAACACTAACAACAAAAATAACAGGAACCAACAATTACTTTTCCTTAATATCTCTTAATATCAACGGACTCAATTCCAGAATAAAAAGACATAGACTAAATGACTGGCTGGCGACACAAACAGGATCCAACATTTTGCTGTTTACAGGAAACCTACCTCAGGGAAAAAGACAGACCCTACCCCAGCGTGAAAGACTGGAAAACAATTTTCCAAGTAAATGATCTGAAGAAACAAGCTGAAGTAGCCATTCTAATATCAAATAAAATTAACTTCCAGCAACCCAAATTATCAAAAAAGAAAAGGAGGGGCACTTCATACTCATCAAAGGTAAAATCTTTCAAGATGAACTCTCAATTCTGAATATCTATGCTCCAAATGCAAGGGCAGCCACATTCATTAAAACACACACACACACACACACACACACACACACACACACACATTAGTAAAGCTCAAAGCACACATTGCACCTCACACAATAAAAGGGGGAGACATCAATACCCCACTCTCATCAATGCACAGATCCTGGAAACAGAAACTAAACTAAACATTGAAACTAACGGATGTTATAAAACAAATGGATTTAGCAGATATCTACAGAACATTTTATTCTAAAACAAAAAGGATATACCTTCTTCTCAGCACCTAATGTTACCTTCTCCAACACTGACCATATAATTAGTCAAAAAACAGGCCTCAACAGATGCAAAATATTGAAATAATCCCATGCATCCTATCAGATCACTACCAACTAAGGCTGATCTTCAATAACAACATAAATAATAGAAAGCAAAAATTCACATGGAAGCTGAAAAACACTCTAATCAATGATACCTTGCTCAAGGAAGAAATAAAGAAAGTAAAGACTTATTATCAGTTGGAAGATCTTCTGGGTATATGCCCGGAAGAGGTATTGCTGGGTCCTCCGGTAGTACTATGTCCAATTTTCTGAGGACCCGCCAGACTGATTTCCAGAGTGGTTGTACAAGCTTGCAATCCCACCAGCAATGGAGGAGTGTTTGCTCCACTATGTTCATAGCAGCCTTATTTATAATACCCAGAAGCTGGAAAGAACACAGATGCCCCTCAATAG
>NC_034594.1:98892191-98907317 GCF_900095145.1 Mus pahari
AGGGCCCCCAATGGAGGAGCTAGAGAAAGTACCCAAGGAGCTGAAGAGGGCTGCAACCCTGTAGGTGCAACAACAGTATGAACTAACCAGTACCCTCTGAGCTCGTGTCTCTAGCTGCATATGTAGCATAAGATGGCCTAATTGGCCATCATTGGGAAGAGAGGCCCCTTGGTCTTGCAAACTTTATATGACCCAGCACAGGGGAAGGCCAGGGCCAGGGAGTAGTAGTGGGTGGGTAGGGGAGGGGGGGTATAGGGAACTTTTGGGATAGCATTTGAAATGTAAATAAAGAAAATAATAATAAATTTTTTTAAAGTGAAAAAAAGAAAAAAAAAGAAAATGAAGAAAGTAAAGACTTTTTAGAGTTTAATGAAAATGAAGCCACAACATACCCAAACTTATGGGACACAATGAATGCAGCCCTAAAAGGAAAACTCATAGCTCTGAATACCTCCAAAGAGTAACTAGAGAGAGCATACAATAGCAGCTTGACACACACCTAAAAGCTCTAGAACAAAAGGAATCAAATACACCCAAGAGGAGTAGACAGCAGGAAATAATTAAACTCAGGGCTAAAATCAACCAAGTGCAAACAAAAAGAACTATTCAAAGAATCAACCAAACCAGGAGCTGATTCTTTGAGAAAATCAACAAGATAGATAAACCCTTAGCCAGACTAACTTGATGGCACAGGGACAGTATCCTAATTAACAAAAGCAGAAATGAAATGGGAGACATAACAGCATAACACTAGGAAATCCAAAACATCATCATATCCTACTACAAAGAGCTATACTCAACAAAACTGGAAAACCTGGATGAAATGGACATTTTTCTAGACAGATACCAGGTACCAAAATTAAATCAGGATTGGATTAAAGATCTAAACAGTCCCATATCCTGTAAAGAAATAGAAGTTGTCATTAATAGTCTCTGAACCAAAAAATGTCCAGGACCAGACGGGTTTAGTGCAGAGTTCTATCAGACCTTCAAAGAAGACCTAATTACAATTTGCCTCAAACTATTCCACAAAATAGAGAAGGTACTCTACCAAATTCATTCTCTGAAGCAATAATTACTGTGATACCTAAACCACATAAAGACCCAACACAGAAAGAGAACTTCAGACAAGTTTCCTTATGAATATCGATGCAAAAATACTTAATTAAATTCTCGCTAACCTAATCCAAAAACACATCAAAACTATCATCCATCATAATCAAGTAGGATTCATTCCACAGATGCAGGGATGGTTTAATATATGGAAATCCATTAACATAATCCACTATATTAACAAACTCAAAGACAAAATCCACATGATCATTTCGTTAGATGCTGAGAAAGCATTTCACAAAATTCAATACCCGTTCATGATAAAAGTCTTGGAAAGATCAGGAATTCAAGACCCATACCTAAACATATTAAAAGCAATATACNGCAAACCAGTAGCCAACACCAAACTAAATGGAGAGAAACTGGAAGCAATCCCACTAAAATCAGGGACTACACAAGGCTGCCCACTTTCTCCCTACATATTCTTTTTTTTTTTTTTTTTCTCCCTACATATTCAATATAGTACTTGAAGTCCTAGCCAGAGCAATTCGACAACAAAAGGAGATCAAGGGGATACAAATTGGAGCAGAAAAAGTCAAAATATCACTATTTGTAGATGATTTGATAGTATATATAAGTGACCTTAAAAACTCCACCAGGGAACTCCTAAACTTGATTAACAGCTTTGTGAATAGCTGGATAAAAAATTAACTCAAACAAAAGAGTGGCCTTTCTTTACACAAAGGATAAACAGGCTGAGAAAGAAATTAGGGAAACAACACCCTTCACAATAATCACAAATAATATAAAATATTTTGGTGTGACTCTAACTAAGGAAGTGAAAGACCTGTATGATAAGAACTTCAAGTCTCTGAAGAAAGAAATCAAAAAAGATCTCAGAAGATGGAAAGATTTCCCATGCTCATGGATTGGCAGTATTAACATAGTCAAAATGGCTTTCTTACCTAAAGCAATCTACAGATTCAATGCAATCCCCATCAAAATTCCAACTCAATTCTTCACAGAGTTAGAAAGGGCAATTTGCATATTCATCTGGAATTACAGAAAACTTAGGATAGCAAAAACTATTCTCAACAATAAGAGAACTTCTGGGGGGATCACCATGCCTGACCTCAAGTTGTACTACAGAGCAATTGTGATAAAAACTGCATGGTACTGGTACAGCGACAGACAGGCAGATCAATGGAATAGAATTGAAGATCCAGAAATGAACTCACACACCTATGGTCACTTGATCTTTAACAAGGGAGCTAAAATCTTCCAATGGAAAAAAGACAGCATTTTCAACAAATGGTGCTGGTATAACTGGTGGTTATCATGTAGAAGAATGTGAATTGATTCATTCTTATCTCCTTGTACAAAGCTCAATTCTAAGTGGATCAAGGAACTCCACATAAAACCAGAGACACTGAAACTTATAGAGGAGAAAGTAGGGAAAAGCCTCAAAGATATGGGCATAGAGGAAAAATTCCTGAACAGAATAGCAATGGCTTATACTGTAAGATCGAAAATCAAGAAATGGGACCTTATAAAACTGCAAATCTTCTGTAAGGCAAAAGACACTGTCAATAAGACAAAAAGGCCACCAACAGATTGGGAGAGGATCTTTACCAATCCTAAATCAGATATGGGACGAATATCCAATATATCCATTATGTTCATAGCTGCGCTATTTATAATAGCCAGAAGCTGGAAAGAACCCGGTTGTCCCTCAAGAGAGGAATGGATACAGAAAATGTAATACATTTAAACCATGGAGTGCTACTCAGCAATTAAAAACAATGAATTTATGAAATTCTTAGGCAAATGAATGTATCTGGAAGATATCATCCTGAGTGAGGTAGCCCAATCACAAAAGAACACACATGATATGCACTCACTGATAAGTGGATATTAACCCAATAACTTAGACTACCCAAGATACAGATACATTTTGCAAAGAAGGAAGGACAAAGTGTGGATACTTTGTTCCTTCTTAGAATGGGAAACAAAATACCCATGGAAGGAGTTACAGAGTCAAAGATTGGAGCTGAGATGGAAGAAAGGACCATCCAGAGATTGCCCCACCCNGGGATCCATCCCATATGCAACCACCAAACCCAGACACTATTGCATATACCAGCAAGATTTTGCTGACAGGACAGAGGTTGATACTTACAATCATCTATTGGATTGAACACAGGGCCCCTAAAGAAGGAGCTAGAGAAAATACCCAAGGAGTTAACGGGGTTGGCAACCCTATAGGAGGATCAACAATATGAACTAACCAGTACCACCCAGAACTGTGTCTGTAGATATGTATGTAGCAGAGAATGGCCTACTTGGCTATCAATGGGAGAAGAGGACCTTGGTCTTGCGAAGATCATATGCCCCAGTACAGGAAGCAGGGCATGGAAGGGCCAGGAAGCAGGAGTGCATGGGTTAGGAAACAGGGTTGGGGGAGGGTATAGGGGCCCTTTGGGATAGTATTGGAAATGTAAATGAAGAAAATATATAATAAAAAATGAAATGTAAAAAAAAAAGAATGGTGTAGAGTCAAATTCTTTGTAATGCACATGTAATGGCAATATAATATAATAATTGAATCTAGTCATTTTTTCACTAAGCAGTGATGTGAAAATTATATAAATTCAGTGCTAACTGTAGTTTGTATTTCAAATTCTTACTGTCTGCTAAGCTGCAAATATATAGTGCCACCAGGCCTCACTATACTAAGCAAGAGCAATCAGTTACTTGAGATGACCAGTAGCCACCTATGATTGCTAGTAATGATGTGGTCAGAAATACTGTTTATTAAACCATCTTTATTTTTTTCTTTTTATTAGATATTTTCTTTATTTACATTTCAGATGTTATCCCATTTCCTAATTTTCCCTCCAAAAATCCCCTATCCTCTTTCCCCCTCCCTCTGCTCCCAAATCCACCCACTCCCACTTCCTGACCCTGACATTTCCCTTTACAGAACCATAGGCCTCTTCTCCCATTGATGACCAACAACATATGCAGCTACATATGCATCCTCTGCTACATATGAAGCTAGAGTCATGAGTCCCACCATGTGTTTTCTTTGATTGGTGGTTCAATCCCAAGGAGCTCTGGGGATACTGATTAGTTCAAATTGTTGTTCCTCCTATGGGACTGCAAACCCCCTCAAACCCTTGGGTACTTTCTCTAGCTCCTTCTTTGGGACCATGGACTCCATCCAATGGATGACTGTGAGCATCCACTTCTGTATTAGTCAGGCACTGGAAGACCCTCGCAGGAGACAGCTATATCAGGCTCCTGTCAGCAAGCTCGTGTTGGCATCTGCAATAGTGTTGGTGTTTGGTGGTTGTTTATGGGATGGATCCCCAGGTGGGGCAGTTTCTGCATAGTCATTCCTTCAGTCTCTGCTCCAAACTTTGTCTCTGTAATTCCTTCCATGGGTATTTTGTTCCCCATTCTAAGAAGGATAAAAATATCCACACTTTGGTCTTCCTTCTTCTTGAGTTTCATGTGTTTTGCAAATTATATCTTGGCTATTCTGAGCTTCAGGACTAATATCCACTTATCAGTGGGTGCATATCATGTGTGTTCTTTTGTGATTGGGTAAAACATCTTTCTAAACTTTGATTATCAACAGGTAAGGCAGGCTAATTCTTCTCTAAAATTGTATTATTATTTTGTGTGTGTAAGATGTGGAGTTCCTATGTCATACCACACATGCAGCCATGAGAATACATCTTTGTGGGTTGGGTTCTCTTTCCATCTTTAAATTAGTTTCAGGAACCAAACTCAGGACACTGAATTTAGTGGTAGGTTTCTTTATTTTTTCAATTTCTTGTTGTCTTAAATAAGTCATTTAAGAAATAATTTCATTTTTATAGTATGTTTTTCAGATTGTGCTACCACTGAAAGCTGGAAATTCCCTCTCTTTCTTATTCATTTATGATCTTATTAGAATTGAACATGTATAGGTAAAACATAATTTGACTAAAAGGATTTTTCTTTATTCTTTAAAGGTAAATTTTTCATGGATCTCTAGAGGTGGCTTAATAGTTAAGAACACACCACTCTTCTAGAGACCTCAATTTGGTTTCCCAGTACCCACATGCAGTGATTCACAACTGTATATAACTTCAGTTCTAAGGGATCCAACTGCCTCTTCTGGCCTCCAGAGGTACCTGAACTCATATGTGCATGCATGACATGAAAAAAATAAAATCTTTTATTTAGATTTGAGTTTTTACTAAAATTGAACTTTTGTTGAAAAGATGATTTATTATTTTTATTTTCTTTCACAATAAAGTGAATGGATAGATGAATTTATCAAAATCTTTGACATTTGACATAACTCTGTTTTGTGAATAAATGAAATGCTCAGTTATTTTAATATATCATAGGCCAAGCATGTGCTTATGACTGAGAAACCATTTTAAATTACAGACCAGGTACCCACTCATTTTCCTAACTAAAAATCTTCTAGAAGAAGTTAAGGGTCAATGTAAATCTTACAGTTTTTCTCTTCTCCTCAGCAGCATGTTGTGCATTCTGCTACAACCTTAGCCTGACAGGAATTCAGTTTTCTCAAGAATATTGCAATACAACTTTCCTTCATTCTTGCAGTCAGAGGAATCTGTTGACTTTACTCTCTCACATAAACACTAACAGCCCTTTGTACATTTCTGATTAATCATTTTCTTTGAACATTACATGTTCTCCCTTTTAATATGTTTTCAGTGGGTGCATGTGTGGGCCTGTTACTGTGAGTGTTTGTGCATGTATGTGTATGTGGAGGCTAGAGGTTATCTTACAGTGTTTTCCTCAGTCACTTTCCATCTTGAGTTTTAAGTCAAGGTGTACTCACAGGAACCAGGGGCTCACCACTTTGCCTAGACTCTTTGGAGAGCATGCTCCATGGATTTGTCTGGAACACTTTCTCTACAACTGGATTAAAGCATGGCCCATGACATCTGACCTTGTACCTGGGTTTGGGGATTATACTTGGGCCCTCACACTTGCTAGGCAAAGTCTTTATCTGCTGAGCTATATTACAAGTGCTGTTAGGGAGTTCTATGTCTTGTCTTTTATAATAAACCAAACAAGTGTAAGAAGGAAAAGACTTTACTTGTGCTTAGTAAGGAGGATGTGGAGGAGAAAATGCATTTTCACTGTAATATGATGCTGATGTCAGACATTGAAAACCAGTTGTCTTTATAATGTAGCTTAACAGACTTTCAAAGTTTCAACAGTGCATCTAGAAACATTCAAGACATTGGAAACAACTGCATTTTCCAGGTTTTCTTTCTTTTTGATTACTTATATTGTGCATGTGGGTGAAGGTAAACATAGAGATTAGAGTAGTTCATGTGATAAGTCTGGAGCTTAAGTTCCAGGAGGTTCTGAATGATCAGGTATGGATCCTGAGAGCTGAATTCAGTCCCTTTTTGAGGACACTGAGCCTTCTCTGGAGCACCCAAGTAAATGTGTTGTAAACCCATGATGACATGCTATCTGTTGAAATGAGTACCCTTTCCCTGGAATGACCATCTAAAATGTCTTTATTTATATGAGAATGTCATTGAAGAGGAAGTCTTTCTTTGCCATATGATATTCTTGCCTAGGAAGAATTCAACTAACAGTTGCTAGGAAACACATTTTGAATTTTCTTTGAGGAATAACAGAATCTGTGCCCTTTATTCCCAATTTCTCTAATGACCAAAGGCATGTCTTTAACTCTTCTTAATCTATATTCTCTCTGGGCACTTGGGAAACATTTATTGCTGCATAAAGAAATCAATTCTTCCTTTAAATGAACCTAAAATCTGGTTTTAACTCATGTTTTGGGAACAATTGTACTATCTTCCTTGTGCAAGTACATGCCAAATTAATCTCTGGATTTTCTTTTCAAAATTCTGTGCTTACGAGTGCTTTAAAATTCTGTGGTGGTTATCCTCAGGAATATATACTGTGACATTTTAATTTTGCTCTGTTAAACAAATTTGTATAATAGCATTGCTTGAAGGAACTAACAGGAGTCAAGGAAATTATTCTCTTCCATTTCACCAGAGGTATATGAATGCTACTTTAAAGATTTCACAAGTTATAGTACTGTACTGTCTCTGTAAAGTTTGTTTAATGTCAGAAGAATTCAGATGATGTTTTAGAATAATAACTGGGGGCAAAAATGAAAACAAATACAACAGAGAGAGAGAGAGAGAGAGAGAGAGAGAGAGAGAGAGAGAGAGAGAGAGAGAGAGAGAACGTAGACACTCAAGCTATTCAAATTAGGATGAGACCATAGCATCCAGCAAAATATTCCATAAGCCTCTTACTCCATGTTTATGTCTTTTCCATAAGTAGATTATGCTAAGAGGCACCAAGAGATTCATACCTCCATTAGGCATAGGTGCGTTGGTTACTTTAAATTGTCTTTCTCTCAAAGATCAAAAATCATAAGCCAAAGTATCATCATTATGATTCAGCTATCAAACATGATACATGGCAGATAGACTCGCAGTAAATAATATTTAGTGTGCACTTTGCTCATTTGGACAAGCTTCCTGATGGACATCTGGACATCTGCATATGTAGCAGAGAATGATCTAGTCGGTCATCAATGAGAGGAGAGGCCCTTGGTCCTGTGAAGGTACTAAGCCCCAGTATAGGGAAATGCCAGGGTCAGGAAGCAGGAGTGGGTGGGTTGGTGAGCAGGGGGAGGGGGGAAAGGATAGGAGATTTTTGGAGGAGAAACTAGGAAAGGGGATAACATTTGAAATGTAAATAAAGAAAATATCTAATAAAAAATAAAAAATAATAAAAGGAACCATGGTTTTTTTTTTAATTAATGACCTAACTTCTCACATGTACAAACCTTCTCCCATCTCTGACTTACACATACAAAAGGAACTGGAAATTTCATGTGTGTCTGAACCCCAATAAATACTTTTAAATACATCCTGCTCCCTTATTCCTGTATGCATTGAATTTGCAGTGCATGAAATTATTATAAACCAAAAGTGTACAAAATGAGCCAGCAAGGTGTCTCAGCAGATACAGGCCCTTGCTGCCAAACCAGATGACCCGAGTTCGATATGCACCACCTACAGGGTAGAAGAGGAGCACAGATTCTGGCAGGTTAAACTCTGACCTCTACACTTGCACCATGATATGTACAGCACTCATCCTCACATAGGCACCTGGTGATAAATACTTGCAATGCACAAATACAGGCATAAACACAAAGCTTTGTTGAAAAATATTTAACATTTTCCCAACTGTACTTTACACACAACTGTCTGTATATACAACTCACTGTTAAAACTGAAACAATCACACCATAATATACACACAGATAAGCAGTAAGTGATACAGTATGAAAATATTATAGTGTACAACCAGGACTCAACAAATGACAGTTCATGACACTAATGGCAGAGCTAGCAAGAACACAGATAGTGGATGTAATAATCAGCCCATGAATTCAGTAGTCTTTTATACAGACACCTGGAGCAGGTGCTGGCAAATGAATATAAACTACACTTAGTTTACCATTATTTATTTCTCAGAATCCTCTGAAATAAACACAAATGCATGTTATCAAGCACACAAAAAAATAAAAAAAAAAATGGTTTGATTATATTTCATAAAAGGTTAAAAGAAAATGTTCAGACTAAATAGGATGCACAATACTTAACGAAGAACTTGTGTTTGTCTATCTGTAACAGGGCATTGTGGTTTGAATCTAAGATGTCTTCCAAAGGCTCATGTTTGAACTTCTTGGAATCCAGCTGGTAGTGATATTTAGAAAGGTTGTTGAACAATTAGGAGGTGGTTTGACTGGTGCAATCAAGTTTCTGGGTGCTAACCTTAAGGTCTGATCGACAAGCCTTGCTTCCTGTTCTATCCCTGCCTCTTGGCTAAAGATGCAATGTGAACAGTGCTAATTTTATCCCTCCCTCACCATGATGAACCTGCCTTCCAACTACAAGTCAAAATGGACATCCCTCTATTATCTTGCTATTTTTTAGGTATTTGCTATCTCAGCAATGAGAAAAATAAGTAATGCACAATGTATTGATTAGCCCTACCTGGTCAATATATTTATTTATCAGTCAGGTAGCACATTATCATTTACTGCATGTAGAATGTTTTTCAAAGTCAGCAGGATAAACTGTATCCTTTTAATATTGAGCCAAAATAAATGCTTATGTTTCTTAAGTTGCTTTTGTTATCTATTTTATCACTTCAATATGAAAAGTAACTAAAATTCCAATAATTGTAATCATAGGCATTTATTTTAGAGAAATATAACCATATATAAGGTATGCAATAAAAATAGATTAAAATGAAAATTTCAGGTAAATATGCAAATTAGAATTATTCATAGTATCAAAATGGGGAAAAAACTAAATTTGATTAACTGAAAAATGGGTTGACAATTATGTTGTGAATTGGTGTGATGCTACATAGAACATTAGTTAAGGTATAAAAGATATACCATTCTATTATTTACAAAGTAAAAGAAAAGAAAATGAAGGTCATACTGCTAAACAAAATAAATCAGACCTAGGAAGTCATAGTCTCACTCATTTGTGGGGAGAAATCAAAACAAAGCAACAAAAAACAGTCAATTTCATGAAAATGATAGAGTGGAACAGGGTGGTGGAAAGAGAAGTCAGAAAGAATTGATTGCCCCAAGGCACAGCTAGGAGAAATGGAATATGATTCAGTAGCATAGAAGGGTAATTGTAGGTGAAAGTGTTGTGTGACACATCTCAAGGCTAGCACAGAATTCTTCCTCCATGAATATGCTTAAGCCAATTTAAATGTTTATTCTCTTGGTTTTATTATTGCATATTTTATGAATATGTTGAATTTCTACAACACACCCCACTGAGATGTACAAATATTATTCCTCAATCAAAAAAAGAAAATATAGTAGGATTTAAGTATTGATGCATGCTGCAGATGTATCCATTCATATGCGAAAAGAACTTTGAAAACATTATGCTATGTTAAACAAGCTACAAGGCCAAAAATCAGCTATGATTCCATTTCTTAGAAATGTTCAGAATGAGCAGTCTATGCAGTTAAATGACAGAACTATCTTCTTTCATAAGGATGAATAAGCATTCTGCGGCATTCATTTTTTGAGGTCTTTTTAATCATGTGAATGTGTGTAGCTGTGTGTGGGTATGTGCACATGAATGGACATGCGTGTGGAAGAGGCCAGAAGAGGGAGCTGGATCATCTGCAGCTAAGTGACAGGCCTTTGTGAGCTGCTGATCATGGGCTCTAAGAATTGAACCTGGGTTTTCAATAAGAGTACCAAGCACTCTTAACCACAAAGTCATTTTCATCCTAGACATTCTCTTTACCTATATGTCTACAAGTGAACACTCAGATTACAATCATCTCTTGTCTGTTGTGAACAATCCTATACTAAGCACACCACTTCCAACACAATAGTCAATTGTATTACCTCTACACCCAGAAGTGGGATTTCTGGACATTAAGAAATTTCTATTTTATTTGTTTGGGAAAACATCTAAAGTGATTCTCATAATATCTATGCAAATTTACATTCCAGCAATAAGCATTTCCTGTATTCCACATCCTGCCCAACACTTGTTACTCATGTCTTCTGGAAAACACCTCCTCTAAACTGTATAAATAGACACAACACTGTTTTAAACTTGCAATTCTGTGGAAGTTAAGCTTTTTTTTTTTTTTAATATATCTGGTGGCAATATGATTTTTTTTTTTTTTGCAAAACTACTTCTTCAGGCCTTGAGTCATTGTCTAATTGGATTTTTTTATTGGCTTGTGGTTGAGCTACTTAGATTCCTTAGGTATTTTAGCTCTTAGCTCTGTTACAAGCCAGAATTTCAGTGTGGTGCTATTTAACTCAAAGCCTCTTGCTTGCTAGATGAGAACTCTGCCACTAAACTATGTGCCTAACCCAAGAAGGACTTTTAAAACTGTAACTAAAACCTCCATGAAATTATTTCACAATGCCTGCAGGTTCCATGGCTTGAAGTTTTAATTTTTCTGAGTTTTAATTCATGTAGAAGTTGCTCTCAGAACTCAAGTTCCACTATTTTATTATCCTAAGAAAGATTGGAAAGCTTTTTTTAAGAGTTTTGAGATGCAAACTATTTAACATTTTGATGTTATTTTCAAGTGGTTACTGGGTACAATCTGCCTTTTGACCTTTAATATTTTCTGTAACAGGTAACAAATGTTAGCAGGAGAGGGAGATGGAGATGGGACAGAGAGAGACAAAGACACAAACAGACAGAGACACAGACAGATAGAGACAGAAAGGGAATGAGGGAATGAATATTTGGGTACAAGTCAAGAGAAGCATATTAATTACTCTTTTGTTGTATAACACAGAATCATGACTGAAAATAACCTATGTAAGAGTTACTTATTTTACAGCTTTAGTATAGACTCTAATGTTGTGTGAAATGTAGGACATAGCAGGATAGAATCCAGTGTGGTAGGAGAAGCAGGACATGACAGCCAGAAGCAGAAAAGGGAACCAGGAAGTGGCATGAGGCTATCAACCCTAAAAGTCAAACATCAGTGGCGTATTGCTTCTAGTGAAATTGAATCTCCTCAAGGTTTCATGATCACTTCCAACAGGGCCCCAATCAAAGACAAAGGGGTCAAATACATGAGGTTATGGAGGACATATCTTATTCTAAACCAC
The DNA here is from genome assembly GCF_900095145.1 of Mus pahari. NCBI lineage: Eukaryota > Metazoa > Chordata > Mammalia > Rodentia > Muridae > Mus > Mus pahari. Next base: position 98,903,965 of record NC_034594.1, read on the forward strand.
CACAAGAAGGTACCAAAAAATTGTACACAGAATGTCTGTTCTGTTCCTAAGGACAGAGATGCACCATTTAACACCTGCTAAGATATGACCAAAGTTCTTTAGATTTCCTGGGAGAGCACAGGCCACTTAGTTATATCCTCTGAACTGAAACAGAGCACAGGCAAGATTGGCAGCAGGGGAAAGTTTTATTTCAGACTCAATAGAAGCAAAAGATGCATGAGGCAGAGCCAAACTGGGTTTCCTGCTATGTTCATGTACGTCCATGAGGAAGTGTCTCAGGATGGCAAACCTCCTTATCATGGTAGTATATGTTCTAAATATCACAGTGGTTGCCTAAAATGTCAGCTATTTTCAAGCACTGTATATTGTGGTTTCCCTTATGTAAACATGGCATAAATACAATGGCTTTTCCGGTTTATGTCTAAGCTGTTATCACAGTGTGACCATACTTTGCTGGTTTAGGGTTCAACAGCAAAAATAACCAGGTTTCTTTTTTCCCTCTTTTGGCAATGCAAGAGTTATTTCTAAAACAATCTTGTCAACCTAAGAATATACATATATATATGTCTTGAATACAACCATTTTTTTATTTAAAAAGATTTCTTATACTTCTTTGTACCTGACTTACCAGAGTGATAGTTCTTCTGCCTTAGGGCCTATGATATTTGAAAATTCCAGCTTGATAGGTCTTAGAATCAGCAGTGAGGTAAGGTGTGGCTGTGAAGAATCATCTAGACACAGTCTTCAGGATAGCCGTGAAGAAATTTTTAGATAAGCTTCATTGAAATGTGATGACTCAACACGTTATCATGCACGGTGCTATTGTCAACATATAAGAGCATAGTGCTTTTATGTGACTACAAGTAAAAGTATAGCTGAAGAGAAAGGGGACCATTTTACATACATGACTTCTCTACCTCTGTGTCATATAATTATGCAATTTATGGCTAATCACTAACATTATAATTCATGGGTTATTCCTGATTTTATTAAGAAATGCATGCATATTTATTACCTATTTATATTGTTATATAGTTCTAACAGGCCTTCCATTAAAAATTTCAACTTGGCCATAATTGACTTTGTATATCTAAACATAATAAGGCACCTCTATTAAAAATATTCATAGGAAAAAAAGAAAAAAAAAGAAAAAAGAAAAAATATTCATAGGATACAGGTCTAATGAAATAATTATTCCCAAGCCAAAAATTCGAATGTGATAAATTTTAGAATTCTTATATTAATACCATATAAATATTAATTTACTCCTAAAGTAAATTGATATTTTTAAATGTGTGCTGATGTATTTTGGGAAGGAAAAGGAAATATGTAAAAGCCTTACTGAATTTTATTTATTTGTTCATCTGTTTCTTTTGTGTATGTAGGCACACATATGTGTGTCAGGGGGACATGTCACACAACATAAATGGAAGCCAGTGGATAACTTGTGAGAGTTGGTTCTCTCCTTTTATCATCTAGGTCAAGGAACTGAACTTATATCATCTGGATTGGTAGTAGATGCCTTCTGCAGCTAAGCAATGTAGACAACTAAAGAAAAAAATATTTAAATAAGTAGATATAGCATCTGTTTCAGGTGCAAACAGAATAGTATAGGTGGTAGATTGATGAATATTTCTGATATAAAAGAAATAACTATTAAGATATAAATAATATTTATGATATAAATCAAATGAGTATTAATATATGTATAAAAACATGGATGGTATGTACTCACTAATAACTGGATATTAGCCCCCCCCCCAAAAAAAATACAGAATACCCAAGATATAGTCCACAGACCTAAAATCGCTCAACAAGCTGAAGTGCCCAAGTGAGGATGCCTAAGTACCACTTGGGAGAGAGAAGAAAGCAATCACAAGTGGGGAGGGAGGAAAGAACCTGGGTGGAGGGAGTGGGGGGAGTGGGGGGAGAGGGAAACCTGATCTGGTATTGGGAGAGGTAAAAGGACTAAAAACCTGAGGGCCAGCAGAAAGAATGCAAACGGGCAACCTCAGGAGATAGGAGTTTGGGGGGACCCCTCAGAATGCACCAGAGACCTGGGATGTAAGAGACTCCCAGGACTCAAAGGGAGGGACCTTAGATAAAATGCCCAACAGTAGGGAGAGGGAATTTATAGAGACCACCTCCAGCAGGAAGACAGGACATCAAGTGANGGATGAGGTTGCCATCCCACAGTCACATCTCTGATCCATAATTGTTCCTGTCTGAAAGAATTGCAGGGATGGACATGGAGATGAGCCTGAGGAAAAGAAGGTCCAGTGAAGGGCCCAAAGTGGGGTCCAGCTCAAGGGGAGGTCCTAAGGCCTGACACTATTACTGAGGATATGGAGAGCTCACAAAAAGGATTTATCATGACGGCCCCCTGAAATCCCCAACAAGTAGCTGAAAGAGTCAAATGCAAATATTTGCACCCAACCAGTGGACAGAAGCAGCTGACTCCTGCTGTTGAATTAGGGAAGGCTGAAAGAAGCTGAGGAAAAGGGCTGTCCTGAAGGAGGAGAACCAGCCTTCTCAATTAATCTGGACCTCTGAGATTTCTCAAACACTGGACCACCAGACAGACAGCATACACCAGCTGATATGAGGCCCCCAACACACATACAGTAGACTTCCAGGTCTGTGTTCATTCAGAGATGATGCACCTACACCCTCAAGAGAGGAGTTAAGAGGTCAGGTAGGGTAGAGGGTGGGGGCATCCATGTGGAGAAAGGGTGGGGTGGGGAGGAGGTGTGGGATGTGGAGCAGATAGAGGATAGATGGGGAGATGAGGAATAGAATATGGAGTGTGAAAAATAAATTAAAAATAAAATAAAAAAATGTAAAAAATCCAAAAATAATCATATTCAATTGAGGTGAAATGACCAAATAGACTTGATGAAATCAACATTTATTTGATCTTCAGTCTGACATATACATATATATGCATATATGCAAAATTCTCATCATATTATTTTTAAAAATCCTGTGCTCTTAGCCCAAATAGCTTTCCCATTCTTCCAAAATTTAAGAGTATCTCACACAGCTTAGGTTTATATTTAATAATATAATTCTTAGTAGAAGTCACCTGAGAAATAAATTCAAAGTCAAAGTCAGATGACTCTAACCTCTCTATAGATAGATAGATAGATAGATAGATAGATAGATAGATAGATAGATAGATGCACCTAACCCTCAAGAGAGGAGTTTAGAGGTCAGGTAGGGTGGAGGGTGGGGGCAACCACGTGGAGACAGGGTGCGGTGGGGAGGAGGTGTGGGATGTAGAGCAGATGGGGGATGGATGGAGAGATCCCTTTTTAATATATATATATATATATATATATATATATATATAT
>NC_034594.1:98907487-98911921 GCF_900095145.1 Mus pahari
ATATTATATATTTTATATATATATATATATATATATATATATATATATATATATATATGTAGATGCTGTTATTTACTAAGCATGAGAGAAAACCAATAAAATCCTAGAGGAACTGTGTGCTTATCACTGAGTACTAATCATCCTCATCTTGCCCACTTCTGTGTACAAGAACCAAATATAATAAACATGACAACAGCATAAAACAAATTATAAAAATGAAATATTAACCCTAATATGACTGAAAGCTGAGCCTACTTGTGCTAACACTGTAGAATATATGATTGCCCCTTCCAAGGAATGATGATCACTAAATCTTGCTTTGATTTACAATGTCGGAAACTTACCAAGACACGCTGTCTAATACATGCACTCAGTCATGGCTGAATGGCTCACTGATATACTATATTCCCTCATGAACAACCCAATTTAATAACAGTGCCGATGCCAGCCTTTGAACAATGCAGTCCCTTGCTGGCATTTTCGAGCAATAGCTCTTAACAGTTAGCTGCCATTGTGACATCATATCTTGCCATTGTCTTCTCAACAAGAGATGTTCTCCTTCTAATCCATGCAATTGACATAAATGTAAATGTCAGGCCAACTCACCAAACAAGAGGCCCACTGAAGCTCATTACCAGAAATGAGCTCACATCTGTCTCCTTGTCTCATATTGTTTTACCATATTGCTTAATTCCAAGTCTTTGAAAAGATGCCAGCCCTGTCTATGTTCTTCCAAAGCAATACCTGCTAAGCAGAAACATCTCCTTTTTTGGATAATGTTGGTTCTTTAGGAGCTTGATGGTTCGGGTGGTAAAGTGATTTCTTCATGAGCAGGGAGGATACCATGAGTTTAATCCCAAGAACCAACATAAAACATATTACATGTGTTTGTAATTTTAGCATAAGGGAGCAGGAGCAAGCAGATCTCCAGGATCCTGGCCAGCTAAACTAGCTCAATTAGGTTCAGTGAGAGACCGAGACCCCATCTCAAAACAATATGCAGGTGGTACATGAGGAATGAGACACAAGATTATCTGCCATCTGGGTTCTATGAACACACACACACACACACACACATACACCACTAAATAAAAAAGCAAGTTCACAGAATGGTATCGCCTTAGAAACTAAGTAAGCAAACACAATTTTATATAGATATTAAATGTTATATAGATATTAAATTTTATATAGATATTAAATGTTATATAGATATTAAATGTTATATAGATATTAAATGTTATATAGATATTAAATCCTAAAAATTATTCAGTTTTATACTTTCTTTTTTTTATAAAAAAATCAGTATATGGAAGCATAGGTGAAGGGGGCAAGGCAAGAAGACAAAATAAAAGAAGAAACAAGGGTCATGTCTAGAGTATACCATAATGAAACCCACCACTTTATATACTAACCTAAATAATAGTAATAATAATCATATAAAAAAAGACATTCATCTTGACAAATTGACATCCATGACTAAAAATGATTAGGAGATGCAAAGTGCTAAAATCCAGTCCAGACTACTGGTCCATTCATGGTACCTGCAGAAAGTTCTGCTCCAGCCGAGGTCTCTGAAGCAGCTTCTGCCTCTTACTCCCCTTACCGGGAGCACAGTGCTGAGGATGTGACATTTCATACCACTCCATTCCATCTAAGTTCCTATCAGTTTCTCTACCTTACAGGAGAATCCCTGGAAGGTGAAGGTTTTTGCACAAACTTTCTGTCATACCAATAATCCAAGATAATTGATGGGTAGGCTAGTTCTCTTTGTTTTTGTTTTGTTATTGTATTTTGTTTGTTTTTGTTTTTGTTTTGTTTTGTTTTGTTTTGTTTTAAAAGCAAAACAAGAATAAAATAAAATTCAGGAACAGATAAAATTATAATTTAAAAAAAGGTACGGTAAATATGGGTTAATACAGGGAATGAAATATAAAAGCATTAAAGATAAATAAAAACACTAAATATTAAAATGAATTAAGAAGTTAATTAGAATATTCTCTGGTAATGTCCTGCTAAACAACAAATCAGTAAGTTGAATAATTAGGTTAAAGAATACTAGAGGCGGTAGTTAAAAGCATAACAAAAACAGAAAAAATGAAAAAAATATATGTAAGGGATATGGGAAATAGAAAAGTCAGCATTCATTAGTGGAAGTCTCAGTTAAAATACTAAAGAGGGAAATGTCTGAATAAGAAACAATCAAAGATTCTGAGAGCTAAGGAAATCTGCAAGCACAGATGAGAAGGGCTCGCAACACTGTGGATTGAGGAGACTTATGAACAACAACAACAACAATAACAACAACAAAATGATGTTTCATCATGTAAAAAGCTCAAAATGGAGTTTTACAAGTTTCCTGAAGAAAACAGCTTCTGTTGACAAAAATGTATGTGTCAAAAACAAGAGACACTTAACTGATCATGCATGGGCATCAAAGCCAGCATTTAAGAAAAATAAATGGTTTTTCAGAGTGCCAAGGGCTCCACAATTGTATCCAATTTACCATCTTTGAAAAGAGTTTTGAATACAACTGCATCAGAAAGGGCCAAATGGAAAATAGGAAAATACAAATAAAGGTTTAACCACATTAATTAATGATTAACATTCATGCATATAGACTAATATGTACTTCTTCTGTAATCCATGTATCTACTGAGTAGCAAGCTCATCTCTGAAAGTTTGAGACTAGCCTAATCTATATAGTGAGGTCCAGGATGGCCCAAGCTATAGATTGAGACACTGTTTTATTATTTTTTTTATTTAAATAACACCAGGTTAATAGGAAATTAAGTATCAGAACAAAATTATGAAATTGGTTTATGTTATCTACTTCCTTACCATCAATAACTTTAAAGCTGGGGCTTGCAGTAATTAATGGATACTATATTATCAGCAACAGCCTGGAATAATGACACAGCTGTTAAGAGAACTTACTGTTCTAATAGTTTTGGTATAAGGCTCCCAGGACCCATATTTAACAGAGGCTCACAAATATCTGTAAATCTAATTCCAGAGGATCCATCACCCTCTTCTGAACCCTATGGGTACCCACGTACGTACGACACAAATAAAACTAATACTGAATCCTCAAACAGAAGTTAATAAAACCACCAATGTCTGTTTAAGCCACTGAGTACGCCTAAGAACAGAAGCGGTGGCCATTCAGTCAGAGGAAGGGACTTGGTTTTTAAAGTTTGACTTGAATATTTTGACAATACTTATTTCTCTTCTTAGGTGATCACATAGAAAATCTTAACAATACACTAGAAAACTTACATAGAATGTTCATGTTACTTTAACAGAAATACTGAACAAAAAAACAGCTTAAGAATTAATAAATGCAAACTTTCCTTGGTCTGCTTATGGAAGTCATAAACATTAAAGCATCTTCTAGGAACTAAAGCTACAGACTCTTCTGTCTTTGTTAGAGAACTTTTTCAAATATCCAAGGAATAAATAACATTGATTCATTACAATAACCCCCAAACAAAGGAGAAACGAGGACAGACTTCCTGACACTGGTGATGAGGCCAATGTAAATTTGATACACATTTCTACCAAAATCCCCCGGGGAAAATAAGATCGTGTCCCATACCCCACAAATCCAAGTTAAAGTATTGCTGCATGGCACATTAAGGAGCCATCTGTGGTGGTCTAAATAAGAATGGCCCTGCTCCCCTTAGCTCATATATTTGAATGTTTGCTGACTGGGTAGCAGCACTACTGGACAGGGTTAGCAGGTGTGTTGGAGTAAGTGTGGCCTTGTTGGAGGAAGTTTGTCACTTGAGTCAGTATCTGGGGTTTTAACTGTTCAAACCAGGCCCCATGTCTCATTCTTTCTGTTGCCTGCAGACCCAGATGTAGAACTCTTAACACCATGTGTATCTGTGCCTCTCCATGCTTCCCACCATGATGATAATAGACTAAATCTCTGAATCATAAACCAGCACAAATTGAACATTTTCCCTTATAAGAGTTGTTGTGGTCATCATGTTTCTTCCCGTCAATAAAATGTTGACTAAGACACTACCCATAGGTTTCTAAAAAGAGTAAGAGGGCGTGAATTCATCCTTGAATCTCATATTAATTCTATGACAACCCCAGGAAGAGAAATGCTATTCAGGTAAAAGGGCAATAGCTGGGAAGTCATAGGTCCTTGGGGGGAGGTGAAACTCCTGCTGTTGTTTTGCTTAAGCTATGTGTTGTCAACCTTTCTTCTCAGCCTTGGTCTGAAAAGCTTCTATTAGCAGTGAATGAATGATACGTAGTGCAGACACTCCTAACTTGTCAAAATGCTGAGATTAAATAAACTTTGAGTGCTCAGCCTTAATCTAAACATCTATATTCCATCAAGTCTCATGGAAGATCATGAAAGGGAGAGAGAGATACAGAGAGAGAGAGAGAGAGAGAGAGAGAGAGAGAGAGAGAGAGAGA
>NC_034594.1:98911929-98932406 GCF_900095145.1 Mus pahari
GAGAGAGAGAGAGAGAGAGAGAGAGAGAGAGAGAGAGAGAGAGAGAGAGAGAGAGAGAAATGCTTTCTTCTCTACATGACAATGCCATTACACTTATAACCTCAGTTTAGATATGGTTTCCTGCAAAAAGCCTATAGATGATTAAACCTACCAACAGTCCAGAGGACAGCAGTATTGGGTGGAAATAATGATTAAGAAACATTATTACTGCATCTTTGTCCCTGGATTTCTTTTAGACAGGATAGGACAAATTTGGGGTCAAAAGTTGTGTGGGTTGGTGTTCCTATCACTGGGGATACTGCCTGGTTGTATAGGAGGTGGCCTCTTCAGGTTCCATGTACCACACAGTTAGGCATCTTGGCTAAGGTTGCCTGCATTGAATCCTGAGATATTCCCCTAGCTCAGGTCTCTGGACTTCTTAAATATTTCCTCTACACCCCCACCTCCAGCAGCTGCAGATTTCCATTCATAATCCTGGCCCTCTGGATCTCTCTCCTGTCTCTCTGCACACCTGATCCTGCTCCACCCATTCCCCTCCCTCTCCCACCCACTTTCCTCCCTCCCTCTGCTTCCTATAAGTGTGATTCAAGCATCCTTTCTTGAGCCTTCATTCTTGTTTAACTTCTTTGGGTCTGTGGAGTGTAACATGGATATTCTGTGCTTTATGGCTAATATTCATTTATCAGTGAGTTCATTCCATGCATATCCTTTTGAGTCTAGAATGGCCAACTAATAACTGGTTCAACTTGAAACCCATTCCATGGGCAAACACCAATCCCTGCCACTACCAATGATGCTGTTATGCTTGCAGGCAGGAGCCTAGCATAACTGTCCTTTGAGAGACTCTACCCAGCAGCTGACTGAAACAAATCCAGTTACTCACAGCCAAACATTGGACAGTGGATGGGGACCTTATGGAAGAGTTTGGAAAAGAATTGAAGGACCTGAAGGGGATGGAAACCTCACACGAAGACCAAAAAATCAAGTAACCTGGACCTCTGGGAGCTCTCAGAGACTGAGCCACCACCCAAAGAACACACACAGGCTAGAATGAGGCCTCCAACACATAGGGAGCAGACATGCAGCTCAGTCTTCATGTGTTCCCTCAACAACTGGAGCCGAGGCTCTCCCTAAAGCTGTAGCCTGACTGTGATATCCGTTCTTCAACAGGGCTGCCTCATCCTCACTGGTAAAGTATGTGCCTACACTGGGAGAGACTCGATTTGCCAGGCTGGGTAGATATTTGGGGGGGGGGGGTACCCTCTCAGAGGAGAAGAGGAGGGGGGTGGGAAAGAGTCTCTGAGGGGGGGCATCGGGAGGAGGCAGTATTTGGATGTAAATAAATAAATATAATTCTTTAAACAAAAGCATTATTATCTGATGAAATTGTCAAGTACAAGATTGTATAATAGATGCAATACGTTCCATAAATATAAAAATACAGTGATCAAGGTAATTGAATACAATTGACAATTATTATAGAGAAAAATAATATAGAAAGACTTTCAATATTGTACATCACAGAAGTAACCTAACTAATTTCTATTCCAAAATTGGATAAGAATATTATAAATATGAGTCTTACACCATATTAAATAGCTGTCAAATGTTCAAGTTCAACTCCCATTTTGTAATATATTTCATGCTTGAAATATATAGATAATGTATAGAAAGCACCTAGTAACAATCATAAGGGCTACATGATTGGAAGTGTAGCTCAGCCAGTAGGTCCTGTGTTTGAACCCAATAGTAAAAATTCTTACAAAACAAGTGTTCATTCAGTGATGGTTTTCAACGATTGTTTGTTATATGGCTCTATAGAAAGAAAAATCTTGTTTTACACTGTCCAGAAGTATCAAAAAGTAGTAAAAGATGCAGAGAAAAATTGACATTTGAAATGTTATAGGAATGTAAGGCAATTTTCATGAGCCAAGTACAGCAGTGTTAGTAAAAGGAGATACTTGCTGAACAGAAGTGCTCAACATGTAAGATGGCTCCAGGGTTAAGGAAGCTTGCCACCAACCCCTTAGGTTCAATCCCTGGGACACACTTGGAAGAAGAGACAGCTGACCCCTGCATGTTGTCCTCTGACGTCAACAACTGTGCAATGACACGTGTTCTTCTCCACCACAAATAAATAAGTTAAAGGGCAAACAAAAAGGAAAAAAAATACATAATAATCACCAACCTAGAGCTGTTCCATTTGTATCAAAACAAAAAAAAAAATCTATCCAATGCTGGTAAAGGCTGGCATGGCCTCAAAAGAATAGGTACCAATATTTTGAAAAAGAATTATATTATTAATGGTTTCTACTCTATAAATGTGATGACAACTTACATTATTAGTAGAACCAAAAACACTTCCCCTATGCATAAAGTGTAAGAAAAGACAAATTGTTAGCCTGTACCTGACTGTATATTAAATGTACAGATACAAAACATTCTACTTCCTAAAACTATGACCCAGAAAAAAGTGGAAGTCAAGAAAAAATTATTTTTAACTAAGATGCTTATAATGGGTTTATATTGTGATGGTTTTTAAATAGGCAAATATAGCAATAATACACTGGAATATTCTATAGCCAGGTTTTTTAAAATTTTTTTAAAAATTGTGCATGCTGTGTGTGTGTATGTTTGTGTGTGTGTGCGTGTGTGTGTGTGTGTGTGTGTGTGTGTGTGTGTGTACAGGAGGGCATATATACATGAGGAACAGAGGTAAGATAACGGTATAAGCTCCTCCAGCAGCCACATTTATAGGGTAGCAAAGTCAGGTCTTCTGTAAAAACAAACTGAGCTACCTCTCCATCTCCCCGATGTCTTATATTGAAAGTGGTATAACAACAACAGAGGAAACTTTATGTTGCAAAGTTTGATGGAACTGCATTGAAAAAAAAAAAAGATAAATCTAGCTAAACATCAGGATTCATCTTTGCCTGTATCCTGATTGTGGATACAACATAAGCATCAGAGTCCTGCTGTCATGTTTTCCCTGTCATGATGGACTGTATCATTAAATTGTGAGATAAAATAAGCCATCCTGTGGTAGAGATATTTTTATCAGGTATTTCATCACGTCAATTAGAAAAGTGGTTGCTGTTGCCCTTGGGAAACAATGCTGAGGGTCACTGTGGTAGCTTGAATAAAAATGGCCCACATAGATTCATAAGGAGTGGCACTATTGATAGGAGTGGTCTTGCTGATATTTATAGTTAATGAGTGATACCTGTTTCATGATTAAGAGTGTATTTGGGGGGGGAGGGGTGCAGAATTGCTCCATAGGTGAAACCATTCAATGCAAGGATGAGAGCTTTGATTCTCAAAACCTACAAGGAAAGCAGACATTTAGCCTAAGTGTCTTTAATCCTAGTTCCCCTACACCGAGATGAGGAACAGAAACAGAGGACTCCTCAAGCTTCTGGCCTTGCATCAGCTGAAGAAAACAACACAGAGAACAGGTTCAAACATGATAAAAGTAAAGACTAACATCCAAGTTTGTCCTCTTACCTGCATATGTGTTCTCCTGCATTCACACACATGAATGTGCACAGACATACATAAAACATATCATTCGTGAACACAAATAAATATAAATTAATAAAATAGCATTTCATAATATTGAATAAGCTTCAAGAATCAGCATCTATTAGAATACAATGACTTTAAGTAACATTGAGTTACATATTCTTTATTTATTAAGTTAAAGTTGGATGAATGGCTCAGTAGGTTAGAGGACCCAAGTTCAGTTTCTAGAACCTTCATGGTAGTCCACATCTAACTGTAACTCTAGTTCCGTAGGTTCTGCTCCAATGCCTTCTACTGACCTCTAAGGACACCTGGCACATGATGTAAATACACACCTATAAGGAGTGTGTATATATATATATATATATATATATATATATATATATATATATATATATATATATGGAGAGAGAAAGAGAGCGAGAGGAGGGGAGAGAGAGACTATGAAGATAATGGAATATGCCTAGTGTGTCCATATGCACCTTAACACTTATGAAGCTCCTTTAGGATAATGCTGATGAAATAATATTTCCACCAATTTGTAATATACAAGGAATAATTTATTTTCTAGTAACATCTGGCTAATTTATGAAAAGCATGGGGGGGGGATATTGGACAGAGAGGCTCATCTGCATAGCTGTTTATTCTCTAGAAGCGAATGCCATCTATTTTATTGAGGGTGGCCAAAAGTCAAGAGTCAACAAATACCATCTAAAACATCCCACAAGTATCCTGGGAGTTAATACTTGACAATGAGATTGGTCCCTAAGACTAGTCTCACCCATAGATTGAGAAGAGTGACTACATGGTACCCATATCTTGCACATCACTGGCTTCTTCCTGGTGTTTCAATCAAACAACTAACTTCAAGCTTAGAAGTACCCAAGGAGCTGAAGGGGTCTGCAACCCTATAGGTGGAACAACAATATGAACTAATCAGTACCCCCAGAGCTCGTGTCTCTAGTTGCATATGTAGTAGAAGATGGCTTATTTGGCCATCACTGGGAAGAGAGGCCCCTTGGTCTAACAATCTCTATATGCCCCAGTAGAGGGTAATGCCAGGGCCAAGAAATGGGAGTGAGTGGGTAGGGGAGCAGGGGAGGGGGAGGGGATAGGGGACTTTTGGGACAGCATTTGATATGTAAATAAGAAAATATCTAATGAAAAAAGAAAAGTGAATACACTAGTTGGGTTTCCATTTTGTACTTTTACAATTAAACCTTCCCTAAGCGGTTAATAAAACAAATTCCTGGAAGGGAAAAACTATAATAAAGTGATTTAGCATTGGGTGTGCGGCCTTGCCTGGGCACTGTGGGGGACTATGGTGCTGACAAGGGGGCCTCTATGAAGTACAAGCTATGGACAGATGAATAAGCATGTGTCTAGAAAACTTAATTAGTGATGTGGAAGATAAATTTATGAAAAATTACAGCTTTGGATAATTTTAAGAGGCCAGAAACTAGAGTGTCTTGGCAGAATACAATGTGTGTGGCACAGATATAAACAGCAGTCACAGGAAATCACAGTACTACCCCTTTGATGGCTATGCCAACATGACAGATTACTTTATCATTTGATGCTATATTATCTAAGTCTGGCATTTAAATTTTTTTTTCTTATTGATGGCTTAGTTGGGCATTATTGGGAAGAGAGGCCTCTTGGTCTAATAAACTCTATATGCCCCAGAAGAGGGGAATGCCAGGGCCAAGAAATGGGAGTGAGTGGGTAGGGGAGCAGGGTACAGCGGGGGGGGGGGGTGAGGTAAAAACCTAGCTTCAGATCTTGATCTTGGATTCAATGTGCTGGGTACTGGCAGAACTTAGGCAAACATGTAAGAATCTTTTTAAAACATATTTTCTTCCTCACTGGTCTCCTATGGAGATTCTATTATTTGCAAATAAACTGATTGCCACAACACTAAGCTAGCTTAAAAAAAATATTCATTTCAGAGCAACCTGTTTTTCAGTGTCTTTGGCTGCTAAATTTGGTATCATTTTCTCTCTCTGATCCCTAGCCAGATGCATTCTGTTTGCTCTTATAATACATCGTGTGTCTAGACTCACAGTGATCAGCCTATTGACATAAATATAACAAGATAGGCTGACTAAAAAAATGGGTCGTGTGTCAAACAACTGGGTGAGCTTCAGGGTACCAGAGCAATTACTAAGAGCTTCACAGTGTTTTCTCAAAAGGCTAGATAAAGAAAACAATGATTATGTTGCACATTAGCCTCTGATTATTCTTACTTTCACAATGGGAGTACTTGAAGAATAATTGTTTACATACATATAAGGAAGTTTCACACAATGGCTAGGATTGAAATACAAGTTTGCAGAAGCCAACAGAAGAGCTGAAGAGGTGGCTCAGCAGATAAGAGCTTCTTGCTACTCTTCTAGAAGAACAGAGTTTAGCTCCCAGCGTTCTTGTTGGGTAATACAGAGTCACCTTTAGCTCTAACCCCAGGAGAGGCATCTACTGACACTGAACACATGTGCACGTATATACACACAGATGCACACACATGCAAAAATTAAATATTTTTAAAGCAGGTGAGAGAATGCTTAAGCAAGATGGATTAAGTAAATGTCTCAAGAGCCCAGAAGAAGTGTCCTTAATTATGCACTCCAAGGAGACAACTGGAGGCTTGTATTTCAGACCTACTGTAGTTTCCTGTCCCTCTGCCTGTAATAGATATATTCTAGAAAATCTTGATCCAAGTTGAATTCTGTATCTGTACCATCTATTGGAATAACATGGTGATTTGAATAATATATTTTAGGAATAATCTAGATTGGAACCAAGTTTTTTTTGTAAAAATATTTGAGGACAGGAGACAGGAAAGGGAATTACAGAAACCTTCTAAAGAATATTATCGTAAGTTCCACGAACAATAAACAGAGAAGAATGTGAAGTCCTTTCTTCAAAATTGAAATAAATATCTGAATGAGATTAATAATTGTTGGATATCAATGAAAATTAATCCTGGATCTTAAGTATATATTTGAATTTTCACTGTCTTAAGCTATAAATAATACCTTAAGGTTGATATGAAATTGCTGAAATAAGAAGAGGTTATGCTGTCTGATGTTCATAACTTCTATTGAAGTTTAAGAAATTTAAGCAGCAAGAAATAGGAATTGGGCTAAAAGTGTAGACAAATTTTAGTATATTGAAATAGTACTACATAAATTAATAATATGTGAATAAAATTATGGTGAGGAAATGCTCAGGAAATTAAAAAGCATTTTAGAAATAAATGAAGTAATTTCTTAACCACACATTTCAATATAGCCTAAATCAGTGGTTCTTAGCCTGTGAGTCATGACCCCTTTGAGGTCACATATCAGATATCCTCCATATCAAGTATTTACATTATGATTCATAACAATAGCAAAATTAGTTATGAAGTAGCAATGAAATCATTGCATAGTTCCACAACATGAGGAAGTATGTGAAACTGTATTAATGTGGCACAGCACTAGGACAGTTGAGAAACACTGTGTAGATAAACATGTTTCAGTACCCACAATCAACTCTATGAAAGAAAAAAATAGTCTGCAAAGGAAGTCACAAAAGCTTTAAAAAATGAATAATTATGTATAATTTGACCACAATAGATAAATAGGTCCAAAACAAATACATTCCACAAAATTATTGATAGTATTCATTAAATTGAAACAAATGCATATACTATTCTACCTTAGAAAATGAGGCAACTGAAATACATTTATAATAAATCACACTCATTTCTGAAACTGATCCATGGATTTCACAAATTTGTGCATGGCTGGTTTTGTCCTCAAGAGAAACTAAAAACTGCATGAGCCCCTTTGAACTCAGATACTCTATGTGCCTTGTAAGGCTGGCAAATGATTAGTGTAGACAAAGATTGATGTGAAAGTATTTGTGGTAGTTCTGTTACCAATGGGGAAAGCACGTATCTGCTAAGCGATTGCTTACACTCACTTAAGTATGTGATCCTGCAAAATCATATTTTAGCAGAAGTTGGCTCACATATAATACATACACCCACAAACATATTTCATATGATCTGAAATGTATGCTTAAAAGTATAAAATATTAAAGCAATTTTGTTTTAAACAGAATAGATGGTAACATTATCTATGAAGCAGAGGCCACAGATAATGTAGATGACATGATGACTTTAATTACTTTTCCACACCACTATGCACACGCACACACACACACACACACACACATACACACACACATACACATGCACACACACACACATTTTTATACTACTAGTGGAAATGATCATTGTTTGGAAGCATTTGAATGCAGAGTCCTTACATCATTTAAATAGGAAATATGCATGACTAGATTCAGAGCCATGTTCCCTGACTTTAAAAACTACTGTACTTCATGGTGTTTCTCTTCCCAAGCCACCCTTAGAATGACAGAGAATTTGCAGAGAATATCTTTGTCAGAAGACATTTATTATGAGAAGACTAATAAATTATTTGGAGACACTGATATAAAAGCCTGAAATTTGCTTGTCTTAATGTGAAATTAGGACATTTCCAAACTTGTTTCCCCATAAAATTCAGAAAAAGGTGTTTTGAATTTTAGATTGGCAGTCCAAATAATCCAGAAAATTTCAGATGGTTGACTTAGAGAGCAAACCTGAAAATATTTACCATACATATATACCCATATGACACACACATATCATATAGTTCTACATACATCACACACTATCTATACACATACATATACCACACTAATATAATGCACCACAAACATAACATTTATACCATACCATGCATTATACATAAACTATATACACATGCCACAAACCTATGTGCCATACAGAAACTTTCATCTCCTACTGTCCATTTATACATATACATTACACAGATATTCCACTCATCACATACGTGCCATACCCACAATATATAACATACATTATACACATATAATATATATTCTCCCCAAACACATAGCAATGCACATCATTCACAAAGATAGATCAGAAACACTGTGCACACACACACACACACACACACATCAAACCACATATGCGTACCACACATCCTTTATCCCACATAAGTGACACATAGAGAGAACACACACACACACACAGTACATTCACACTTCATAGTGATTCACACATATACATTTCATATGCACACAGACCACGTACACAGAGCTAGACAAATAGCCCAATGTATTACTTCTGATTGACAAAAATGATTGAATTAGCCTAAGTTTTCAAAGTGGACAGCAAATTGCAATCACAGTACCTATGGGAAAATGATTCAAATTTAGATGGTACTGCTGAGGAAAGATGATTTCATGGAGGGACAGAAAATCTTACCTAGGATTCTGATGGATTAAAATTGCAGGGGTATACACTTACAATAACCTTGTTCAATACAAACTTAATACAGCATACATTTAGGTGTCTAATGGGCACATTAGGGCTGGAGGAACTTAGAGACAGAGGGTGGATGTGGGATGGCAGCAGGTAAAGGGACCTCAGTAAAAGGGAAGCTTAGAAGGTCTCAGGAATGGAGAGTGTCTAGGTTTAAAGGCATGCCCATGATGTATATTTCTGAGGAGGGGAGAATGACAACCAGGAAAGGAAAGCATCATTTTGATAGGGTAGGAGGGAGAAAGAGAACAGAAATGGCTGTCAACAACACTGACAGGTAGAGATGTGGAATGGGAGTGGTTCAGTTCATAAGTCTGCAGAAGGACAAGGATCTGTGTCTAACCCTAAAAACCGCATATGACACACACACACACAATGAACAACAACAATAACAACAAACACCAGGTATGCTTGTGAATACTTACAATACCAGCACTGGAGGGGTATAAACAGTGAATCCTGGGGCTCCTTAGCTAGCCTGCCTAGCCTACTTGTAAAAGATGCTGAGTTAAAAAATCAAGGTGGATGACACTTGAGGATCAGCATTTAAGGCTGATACCTGGTCTACACATGGTCACACAATTCTACTATGAATACCAACAGAAGCACATTTACATACGTAAGTGGATTACACACATATACAAAGTAACACATATGCACACACTTGAGTGGCAGAGGTACTCATGTCTTTAGATATATACTAGTGAGGCTATTGCGTTATCGGACAGATATGTGCCCTCCTTCTGGACTGAAAAATGTATGCAGTAATTCTCAAAATTTAGAGTTTCAGAGTCACATCCAGGGGTAATTAAAACACAGAGTGCTGGGTCTCACACCCAGAATTTCGGGTCTCTGTATCTAAAATGCTGCACATGTTTTCGGTTTCCAGCTCAACACAGTTGGAGAACTGCAGCGATTTTCTTGGGATCTACCTCTGATACTCCAGAGATAATACTACTTCACACTGAACAGTCCTGTGCTGAGACCCTCTTACTCCCATGTAGCAAATGCAGGTATGTTGGGCTGCATTCATAGAATTTTTGACAAACATTGATTGCTTTTTAGTGTGAGTAAGACTCACACAATATTTGTATGTATATTTGGATATGAGTGTGTGTGTGTGTGTGTGTGTGTGTGTGTGTGTGTGTGTGTAATCATATTAAAAATGTCATTTATCTGAAATACAAGTACAGACAAACATATATCTTATCAGGTACCATGGATATCATCATTAGTTTTTTGTTTCATGCTAGACTTTGATACACAGTTTCCATAAGTTACTACTCAGAGAAGCAGTTAGAAAATGTCATAGAGGAAGTCCAACCTCACTCTAAGTTCCACACATGTTCTACCCATACTGTTGGGTTCTCTGTTATCCCTGTTCCCAGTCTTGAAAGAGACACAGTAACAAATGCCAAGGCTGCTGTTCAGGGTCTGCTATAGACTTTCATGCATGTATTGACACATTAGCCTGTTTGAAAATGTGAGTCTCCTTTGCTGCAGAGGAAAAAGAAACCACCACAACATTTAATGCTGCCTTATGCTCCACCTGCCTCTCCATCTCAACTCAGCTGCCTTTCAAACCTGACCTCACTATTTAGGGGGCCAGCTGACTACTCCAGGGCTATGATTCTGAATTAAATCCTATTCCAGGGAGACCAGGCAGGAGAACACATGGCTTACCTTTCTATTTTTTTAACCCGCAGGAGGAAAGTACATTTTACGTCTACAAATCTGTCCTTTGTATTCCAGAGGTCTAGCCAACACTGAGTACTTTCCCTGGGCTGTCTCTAGTCTGTGAGTCCAGGGCCAGGTCAGGTGAATGCTCGGCCACTTGCTCCAGGGAAGGGCTTCTGGGGTTTCATCTGGCTTCTGAAATGTCAGCAGTCACCCCAGCTGTGTGGTTTCTAAAAGTTTAACATAGACCTTTGCACCACTAAGTGTCTCTAGTAGATGAAACTGCATTATTATCAACTTGTTCAGAGTTTAAGAACACTCACTGGTGGTCAGGGAGATCTTGCAAATGCAAACTCAGCATTCAGAACATGTACAATAGGACAGACCTTTTTTATGTTAATGGTTACATTGACTGTCTGTGTGTCAGCATCTTAATCCCCTGAAAGGCAAACCCTCTAGCCCTTGAGCCTGTTTATGAGGAAGTTCCTTGACTGGGCAAGGTGGGGTGAGAAGACCCCCTGAGTGTGGGCAACCCAACCTATGGAGTCTGACTGAGCCCAGCAGGCACCTCTCTCTGACCAGCTGCCCCTCCTTGATTCCTCCACCAGGATGGAACATACCCTCACCTAATGAGCCAATTATAGCTTTTGTCTGCTATATTGTCACAACAGTGAGAAAGGAGACACAGGAGAAGGGGTGTCTCTGCTTCTTACTCCTGGACACAGTTGGATAAATACATAAAAGGAGTTGGGGGGAAAAAAAGGAAGAGGTTATAAATCCAATCAGGTTTTTGTTTTTTCTGAGAATTATGTATTGGAAGGCTGAACTGGCCCCTCTGATTCTGGCTCAACTCTGCAACTCTACCCTGATCATTGCATTGTGGTATCTATCAGCTCTATGTCAAGCTGTGTGCTCTAGAGCTCAGAAATGTAGGAAGGACTCTACGTCTGTCTCCAAACTCACTGTGAATGTACTGTATTGTGGGATGGCAGAACAATTTTTCTGATTCTACAACAGGTCTTAGATTGGGTTAAGGGCACATTAAATACTTTCAGTCCTGTATTGAAAGGCAGTCTCCCTTTAAAGGTCTTTCCCTCAAAGGTTAGTGTGGTGTTTGTCACATCATCCACATACAGAGCGAGTGCCTGAGCTACCTCCCCTGCCCCTTCTCTCTCCACCTTTGCACAACAAATACAACAACTAATTACCTTTGTAAGCTTGCCTCTTGCCTCTCTTGAACCCTCAATTGGTACATGCTATTAGCAGAATTTGTCAAGCTCCCTTGAAATAATGCTGCTGCTGCTGCTACTGCTGCTGCTGCTTTTGTTGTTGTTGTTGTTGTTGTTGTTGTTGTGAAAGTTCATATTTTCTTCGGATGGTCTTCGGAACTGAAACATTGCTCAGAAGCAAAATTCTATTTATGAAGTAACAAGGAAGTCCATTTTATAGTTAGGGGTCACCACAATATGAGGAACTGTATTAAAGGGTTACATCATTAGGAAGGATGAGAAGCACAGGTTAGGTAATCAAATCCCAGACAAGAAAATGCAAAATGAGGAATTCTCTGTAGCTACAGAGAAAAACACTAATCTGTCCATTGGCTTTGAACACCACTTGCTAAAAGTCATGTCACGAACACAGCCTGACCGAAAAACCAAAGAGGGTCTTGGAAAGGAGATAAACTCTTTTCCCTTTGCCTTAGCTTTGGTGTGGAGAGTGCTCCTTGCCTGTTCTATGGCAGGTTTGCTTGGTGCTTGTTAAAATCACGAGCTCTAACAAACAGTCTCTCAGAACTCTCTGAATAAGGAAGGATCTTGTTGTGAACAGGACATCTGTATCCATAATAAACTCTGGCAAGCTTTGAGGTTGAACAACAAAACAACTAACCCCAAAGGATTAAAATTAATATCACTCTTCCAGAGCTGGCTTTCATTGTTTGCTATTTTATGTTGTTTACTTGAGGGGCTAGATGTATGCAGTGGAGACCTAGCCCCAGGGAAAATGAAGGGTTGATGGTGTGTCTGTGCCCTCAGAACAGGCTTGACATCTTTCATGAAAAACATGGTGCTCTTGTCCCTGGTAGAATATTAATTCTTGTTGGTAAATCTCTTAAGGTCTCCTGGTTATCTTCTTTTCTCTATACATTCATATGTTTCTTTTAGACACCTTTTCCACTTGAAGCAAAAGACCTTGTGCTAAGTAGGTGTGGCCATCAACGGGAATGTGGAAACCTGGCATTGGGTCAAGTCAGTGCTAGGGTAGGCTAATTTTAAGAGAAAACGTCAGTCAGTTTCTTCTTAATGATTGGAAATGGCTGTGAGGTTTCCACCATGCATCAGAGGAGCCACAAAAGCAAGAAACTTAAGAGGGCAGTTATTTGTAATTATTTTCAACAAAGTAAATTAGAAATTCGATAATGTTTTTAGATATTAGTCCCAAAACACAAAGAACAACTGAAGAAAATACATAAGCTAGATATTATTTAAGCTTTTATTAATGAGCTCAAAACTACATCAAGAAACTGGTCAGAAGAACTCTACATTGCTACGAAAAATATTGTAAATCACATAGCCTGTAAGAGAATTATTACAAAATATATTACATTTTAATACAATATAACCTGGGTCCAGAGAGACAGCCCAGTGGCAAGAGAATTTGTTGCTTTTTCAGAGGACCTGAGTTCGGTTATCGACTTCTTTTTTTTTTTTTTTTAAAAATATTTATTTATTATTATATCTAAGTACACTGTAGTTGTCTTCAGACATACCAGAAGAGGGCGTCAGATCTCTTTACAGATGGTTTTTTTTTTTTTTGAGCCACCATGTGGTTGCTGGGATTTGAACTCAGGACCTTCAGAAGAGCAGTCAGTGCTCTTAACCTCCGAGCCATCTCTCCAGCCCGGTTATCAACTTCTAAAGTGGGTGTCTTATAACCTCAAACCTCCTCCTCTACCCTCCAGAGCAACACACACACACACACACACACACACAGAGAGAGAGAGAGAGAGAGAGAGAGAGAGAGAGTTAGAGAGAGAGAAAGAGAGTTGTTGGTATTTTTGTTTTTTGTTGTTGTTTTTTCTTTTTTCTTTTGTAAAATGAGCAAAGGTTCAGATTGCCATGTCTCAAGGCATAGAGATGCAGTTTGATTTTAAGTTCATAAAAATTTCTTCAACATCACTTGTCACTAGAGAATGGAAGTCAGAAGCCCCTGCCCAACAACGTAACTATGATCAAACCAAAAACTTATAGTAGGGTCTGGTGAGATTACAAGGAACAGGAAAGCCCCCTCTATTACAGGCGGATTGTAAGGATGGTGTAGACACCTGAGGAAATAGATAAGAGTTACTAATGTTACCAAAGGTAGAGTCATCACAGAGTTCAATAATTCTGATCTTAGGCACATTTCAAAGAAAAGAAAGTTCCACACAAAAACCTGCACGGTGCTCATAGCATTAGTCATATACTAAAAAATTACAAATAACCTAAATGTTCTTTAAATGATATCTACAAAATTTGGTGGATCATCTTCCCCAAGTGGAGAAGTGTTAAGTCTTTTTTAAGATGATGTATTGATACACAGGACTTTACCTGGAAAAATATGCTACATAAGGTCAGTTATGAAAGACCACTCGGGACAAGACCCATTCATATAAAGTTGTCCAAAATCTAGAGATAGACAGAAGTCCGAGCTTTTCCACAGTGAGAGGGAATGGGGATGGTGAAGTGGGTAGTGTTTCTTTTCTAAATGCTGAAAATCTTGTACAACATCCTGACAATATACTAAACTCCAAGTTTCACACTGCAAGTAAAAAGGATATTTTTATGGAATGCAAGTTTTATATTTTAAAGAATATTTCAGTGATCCTGAGAGAATGAATGCACCATGGTGTACACATGTGTGAGCTTCAGAGGATCACTAGCTGAGTTAATTCTGTCCTTCTACCATCTGAGTCTCAGTGATTGGATACAGCGCATCAGGGTCGGCAGCAAAACACATTTATTCACTGAACTATCTCCAGCCCCACTAAACAGAGTTATCTCAAAACCTGAATAGTAAATTATGCATTATGTAACGTGTGTACAATTATGTTCTCACAGCTTTGAAAGTTAGATAACAGCAAGGACCAGTGTGAGATTCATACACGTCAACAATAAAAGATTAGACAGAGAAAAGATGATTTCTCCCTACATTTCTTTCCATGTTCCTGTGCATGTTTGTTCGTATGCATTCATTCATACGTGCATGCATACAAGGTACACACTAAAGGCTGACATGATGTGAGACACTGTGATAAGCACCAGACACTCAGACATGTCACACAGAAGGTACCACTGCAGCACAACAGCCAGACCATCAAGGGTAAAACCAACTAATAACGACTTGATAAATGTAAATCAATACAATGGTGAGGAGAGAGAGCTAATGTTTCTCATTTCATTTCATTCATATGACTCCTAACACAACCGTGATAAAACTCTGTTGTCACCCAGCAACTTGACATCAAAATATTTCATTGTGAGGGCAAATTAATACCCTTTATAGATACATAAAATTCTATTATAAAACTAAACAATAGCAATGAATACAATGGGGAAAAGAATTCCATAGTGTGGTTTGGAAGGAATTTCAGATTTGTGTTAAAATGTATGTACAGAATACATGGTATCTGAAGTACCATCGGTAAAAATCATGTATGTATGTTTCAAATAGTGTATTTCAGATAATAGTGGTGTTCCTTTGAGGTACTTTGCCCAGTTTTCAAAAAAATTGCTAACCTATGTGGCTTTTTCTTGAAACCTTCAAAGCTTCCCCCAAGGAGGCAAAAATTCTTCCTTTAAATTAGCAATCTTCGTCCTTGTTTCAACATGTATATCAAGCCAGAAAAGACTGAAATTGTGTACTTTTGTTGCCCAGATTAGATATTGAAATACATGCTCTTTATTCTAATGTTCAACTTTAGGTTTGAGCTGTGCCTTGGTGGATTTCTTTCTAACCCAGGGAGAATTTTACATTTCATAGTAACATTTGATATAGGGGAGAACATGCTTTAACTTTTGGGTTTATTATTATTATTATTATTATTATTATTATTATTATTATTATTATTTCACTTGTGTGTATGTGCAGGTGTCTTTCTTGGGTACCTGCATTTGCGTATAAAGTGTAGATTCTCCCAGAGCAGGAATTACAGAGAGTTCTCAGGCTTTAAGTGTTTAGTTGTCTGGAGTTGAACTCTGTTCCTCTGCTAGGGCAAGAGCTTTTAACAACAGAGCCATGTCTCCAGTCTTTCTTTACTTGGTTTTAATTATTGTTTTACTATACTTGTGTTTGTTAAGTAAGACCTAAACCACTGCCCAGGGTGATTTTAAATTCCCTTAAAACTACAATACGTTTAACTTCTCGTGGCTGTGATGTCATCAAAGGTATTATACTTGAGTGTCTTTTGGGAGTTTTGCTTTGGGTTTGATCAGAAAAGAATGCTATTGCTCCAGCCACAACCTGCTTCAGTGTCTCTTCATCTTAATAAATATTTCACTCTTCATTGATTTACTTAAAGAGACCTTGATTTCATCATGGATTCCTCTGTTTCATCTTGCAAACTTCACCTAAATTACCAGAATGTTCTCTTAAGACACTTCATAGACACACATTTCAGTTGAGTCTATATTTTTTTTAAAGATCTTTATTTATTTATGAATGCTCTGTTTGCATGTATACCTTCATGCCAGAAGAGGGCATCAGATCCCATTACAGATGGTTGTGAGCCACCACGTGGTTGCTAGGAATTGAACTCAGGACCTTGGAAAATGCAGCCAGTGTTCTTAACTGATAAGCCATCTCTCCAACCCTAGTGTGATTTTTTTTTTTAAAAATCATATTCCAGGACCTACTCTTATGCTTTCTGCACCTATATTTAGTCATGGTTTCTTAATGTTGCATGAGAGTTCTAAGCACATGGAATGGTCACAACTTAACTGTGATGTCATTGGCTTCTCTTTGCCCACTCTTTCAGAAAATGATGCCATTGTGTACCTCAAGATCTAGGAGGCATACATGTAAGGAATCCTGAAAACACATCTGTGTAGCTCCTGGGGATAAGTAGAGAAAGCAATTCTACTTCTTTCCTCGGCATAAACAAAATCAATTTGGGACATCTCCTTGGTGAGCTGGTATTCCCCCAAAACCAGGAAATGCTACTGATGAGAACACAAACTTTATTGCTGCTCATCTGAACATATCAATTGCTTTGGGTGTCCCCTCAGCCCTGGCACATCCACCTATGTCAAATCCTCAGGACCCAGATGAATGTTAGTACCCAGAGTGGGTTTTCCTGAGCATCCCACTTTCAGGATCTGCATGATTCTTTTGTGATGATCAGTTTGCAGCCTTCATATGTGTGAACCAGATACCCAGTTCACCACTTTTATTTGTTACCTGTTTAGTGCTCATCTCCCCTAATACAATTCAGAAAGACAGAAATCCTTTCTCTTTTATGATTTTTCTATTTTAAAATGTATTTTTTCATTGGGTGGTCATGTGGGGTGTGTGTGTGTGTGTGTGTGTGTGTGTGTGTGTGTGTGTGTGTTTGTGTGTAAACATTCCAAAGCATTTGTGTGGAGGACTACTTTCAGAAGTTAACACTCCCCTTCAACCATGTGCTTTACCCAAACCTAGGCCATCAATATAAATATAAATATCTTCCCCCACTGAGCCAGGAAATACAATGCCCTCTTCTGGCCTTCATGGGCACTGCACATAATCACATGGAGACCCATAGTCAAGTACAGAAGGAAAAAGTTAAAAGGGTCACATTTAAAAAGAGCAGAAGCTGTAGCATACTTCTGTAAGTTTTACTTTTTCTATGGAGGAAGAATAGTCCACAGGCAGTGATGCAGTGATTTATTTTTCTAAAACCAAATGCCCAGAGGTAAATTAATAAATCCATTAATGCCTGCCTTCCATATTCTGAATAGGCTCCAACATTGTTGTTAGTACAAATGTACATATTTTGAATGTCAGACTTTTAGAGTTTATTTGTAAACATTGTCCTGTTCAGGAGGACAGAGATCAAAGGCAGATTTGGGGAAACCTCCAAAGTAAATCAGCATTATATACAGTGATTTTGTGCCCTTCTCATGTCCTGCTGGACAGAATTCTAGATCAGTGTCCCATGCCTACAAAATTCCTAGTTTAAAAAATAATATGTAGTAGGAGAGATATTAGATTTGAAATGAGAACATGTGTTTTGAATTTAGATTCATCTCTGAAACAGGAGGTGACCTTGAACTAACAGGCTCATCATTCAGACTTATCAGATGTAAAATGAGAAGGCTAAACTAAATTATCTCCCAGGACTCTGTGAGTTCTGCAGTTCTGCAAATAGGTGAAAGGATTGTGAAAGGTAAGGGATTCTATGCACACTTTTAAGCAAATGATCAATTTTTAAGGAAAGAGAATGTGCCTCCTCGGAGTCTCCATAATTGCCAGAAGGATAAAGGATGCCAGGGTGTGAAGCAGATGTTCTCTGCTAAGAATAACAACAAAATATTAATTCCAGAATAAAGGGCAGACAGTTTACTTGGAGGCTTTCAGCGAGTCTGAAGAGATGCTGTAAGCAAAAACAGAGCGTTGCACTGTCTCAAAGAGGCAGCAAATGAAAATATATGGGAACCTCCTCAGCCAAGCAAAACAATGTGACTCAGGCCTACACTAAACACCACGGTTCCAATAAGAAGAGAAAAGATGTTAGGGAAGTCTGGCAAAATGAAATGCATGGGTTTACATGCACTCTAAATATATAACTTCATAGTTACATTGTATTGACTTTAACTCAGCAAATGGCACTTTTTTTTTTTGCATTATACTCGCCTTTTCTTTATTATTGTGTCATGTTAAAACTTTTGAGTCCCATGGGTGATTCATTTAGTTAAGCAACACTTGGACTGACAGATTGTGTTCATTATTCCTGACCAATCATGTCTAAAATTAGTGTATGTGAGAATTCCCAGCATATCCTCCGCTTTCTTTTATTTCTATAAATATTTTTAAAGATTCATTTTGTTTTATTTATATGTATGTATTATGTTTGCAAGCATGTGTAGGTGCTGCCAGAAGTCAGCAGAAGGCATCGTATCCCTGGAAGCTATATTACATGCAGTTGAGAGCTGCCAGACATTGCTGTTGGAAACCGCATGCCAGTCTTCTAGAAAAGCGGCATGTCTGCCCTGGCCCACTGTCTATATCACATGATTTGGCCTTAGGGAAAGTAACAAGATTCTATGAAATTCCATACTTGGTGGGAATTAAACAGAGGCTCTACATTTTAAAAGATTTGCATGTAAAAGCCAGCAACTTAATAGATGGCCTACTACCAGCAAAGTAAACACAACAAAGTCATAATTATTATCACAAGCTAACTGATTTTTTACAACAGCTGTAACAGATCAGGAAAAAAGAAAGCAAAGAGTCACGAGTTAGTATGTCACGTACTTGCTAAGCAAGCATGAAGACCTGAATTCTAACCTCAGAATTAACTGAGAGAAAAAAAAAAAGAAAGAAAAAGAAAGAGAAAATGGAAAGGAAGAAAAATAAAGAAAATCTTCAGCGAAAATTTATCAGTGGAAAAGTAAGTGGGAAAATCAGTCTTGCTTAGTGAATCACAAGCACGGTGGGTAAGAGGCTCCACCCTTGCTTCTCACCACCTGTAGCTCTGGTTCTGGTCCCAAGGGTGTATGCACACACATACACACACACACACACACACACACACACACACACACTAAAAATAAAACAACAACAAAAAACAAGACAGAAAAATGAGGGGAAAAAACCCACTGAAGTTGAACTCTGGTTTTCACATCCATGAATACCAGACCCTCGGCCCAAATAAAGTAAAAATACAGGAAAGAAATGATGAGAGTCACATGCATGTCTAATCGAGTATTCAAAAGAATATGATATGGAACATGGCCATAGGATGAAACAAAATTGTCTAAAATTAATTAATGAAAGAAAATTCCATTTGGGAGAGTGTTGGTGAACCCAGGATACTCATGACAGTTACCTGGAGCCCAGTGGCATTGGGGGTTTTGATCATTTAAAGACACAAGCACTCTATTCAGTGCTTCCTGACTCTTGCCTCTGACAGCTGCCATTTGTGGCTCTGATTATGACGTTGCCTATGTGCTCATAGCAGCTCATCCCCTTTTGTGTTGCCCTACGTGCATACACAGGAGCAGAAGCCAAAATCCTTTGAACTTTCTCTGTTTTTGCTCACTTGAACCTACCCTGAAAATGTTTCCTGAAAAGAGGATTTGTGTTTGCCCTTGCCAGTTCCAGACTATGGGGCCCAAAACAACTAGAAAACAGAGATTAGGACTCGAGTCATTTACTTTCTCCAAGAAACGAGCTTGAATTCCAGCGGAAGCCTGGGTGTTTGTTGCTGCCTTGCAGTAAAGACTTGTTTGAGAACTTAGGTTCTTTCTTTCATCCAGCTCTAGCCTGACAGGTATGTCTTTTCCATACAATGTTGGTGTGGATTCCACTAAGGATTCCACTAAGAGCACTGAAGTTTAGGAAATCAGGATTTCTAGGGACTCAGGTTGGAATTCAGGCTTTGCCTAGTGTGTAAGCCTCTAGGAATTTCCACGTGACTCAAGAGCAAAGCTAACTCTGTCTTCTAGATGTTTTCACCCTCGCGAACATTTTCCTTATACTTCTGCTAGTTCAATAAGTATCTGTCTGTCTACCTACCTACTCCAGTTATCTATTTACCTGTCGTCTCTATTATCTACTTCCTATCTTCCACCTGTTGATTTGTCTACACATCCATCCATGTATCATTGGTTCTCTCTCTCTCTCTCTGTCTCTCTCTCTCTCT
>NC_034594.1:98932512-98967512 GCF_900095145.1 Mus pahari
GAGAGAGAGAGAGAGAGAGAGAGAGAGAGAGAGAGAGAGAGAGAGAGATATCTATTATCTAGAATTTAGGTAACCTATACTGTCAACCCTCTTGCTTATGGAACATTTATCATCGGAACTTCAGTGGTTATAATCTAATTACGCATACGTTGGCGCTGGAAAGCTGCAGGTCAGAGACTAATTTTCTAAGTTCTCATGACCTCACCTGTACCTGAACTCAGGGTGACTCACAACAAAATTTGTTAGATTCTATTAAACTTTATCAAGTTAAAAGCTTTCCTTTCTCAAATATGAAACTTTTGAAGTTTAAGCCAGTAAATTTAGGTATAAACTCTACATTATAAAGGTAATATTCTTGAGACAAATTATAAGATAGCAAACTATTAAAAATTAGTTAATACATTGCTTTAAATATATAGTTGAAGAAATATTCAGACCAATATAGACACTCTGGATAATTATTCTAAAAAGAACATAAAGAAGGTATTCCAATTTATACATAGATTTTAAACATTGTAAGAAGAGAATAAACTTCATTTTGGCAGAAAAAATATATCTAGTTCTCAATTATATACCAAAAATCATTTTCAAACTCATTTAAAAATAAAGATAAAAGTTTCCAAGAAAATATGACTTGATTTTTTTCTAACAATATGTGAAACAAATGATATATCAGGCTTTACATATGTTTTTTGCAAACACAAAAGTTAAATACACATTGCCTTCTAACAAATCCTATCATCCCACCCAGTTTGTGGATTCACTTGAAGAATTTCATTAAGCCTAATTGCCTTTCTTCATATCCGATAGCTATTCAAATAGAATCATACTTGAATCCTTCGTTTGAGTTTCTACTTCTGTGATAGAACACTATGACCAAAGCAATTTGGGGAGGAAATGGTTGGCTTCACTCACAGATTCATACAACAATTTATTATTAAAAGCATTGCAGGGGAGAACCTGAAGGCAAGAGCTCGTGCAGACACTGTGGAGGGGGCCTGTTTGTTGACTTGCTTATCATGACTTCCTCAGCCTGCTTTATTATAGAACCGTGGTCCACTAACCCAGGGATGGCACTACCCACAGTGAGCTGGCCCCTCCCCCATACATCACTAATTAAGAAAATGTCCTAAAGGCTTGTGTATATCTTGATCTTATGGAGGCATTTTCTTTATTGAGGTCCCTTCCTCTCAGATGACTTTGGTTTTTGTGAAGTTGACATAGAAATATACAATATGCAGAAATTAAAATTTCATTTAATATAGGGGACAGAATCAGTTCATAACACAGGCTCACAGACCAGATGTTTCAAAGGCTGCATATAGTGCAGTTTAAAATACCATCAGCCCCATTCACCTAACATGACACACCAGTCTTGAATGGCTTTAGAAAATATGCTTCATGCTGTCTATCCTCAGAGAAATGAAAATCAGAACAGTGAGTATCATTGTTTACCTACTGGGATGTCCAATAGACATAGTATTGAGAGCAAGAGATAGAAACTCTTATATTTTTGGAGGAACAGCAAAATGGTTTAACAAATTTAATCAACAATTTATCAAAATCTGGATGGATGCTTGGGTATTTAAAAGTTACTGTTTTTACTGAATATATGAGTTCTATTCCCAGCTTTCTTGTCTGGTGACTCTCAACTGCCTATAGATTCCAGGTCTAAAAAATCTAACATCTTCAGTCATATATTGACAGACACATGTATAGCATATACATACATAGACACAGATACATAAATAAAAATAAACCGAATCTAAAAGAGGAGACTATTTGGCCATTCCCTATGTGTGTAAATATGAGTTTAACATAAGATCCTCTGTATTTCTTTACACTGATCCAAAGGAAATGGAAATTTATGGTCTAGAAAACCCTGCTCACAGGCACTTATAGAAGCCTCATTTATAACAGTCTAACTTTGGAAACAACTGATATATTCTGTAGTAGTTGGATAGATAAATAAACCAGTAACATTTAGACAATGGCTATTATTCAGGACTGAAAAGAAATGAGATACAAAGTCATTGCGAGACATGAAGAAAATATCAATGCATCACTCACTACAAAGCCTCAATTTTGTCTGGTTATACATATATGACATTTCAATGGAAATGGTAGAAAACTCAAAGGCTTTCAGGAGTCAGGGGAGGAGAAATATAGGTTTTAAATGCTACACTTAAAACAATAAAGAAAAGAGTTTAAGAATGAAAAAATATTGTAAACAAATGAAATGAATAGAATGAAATATAAGATGTAGCAAAGAGCAAATGTTTACAAAATGTAAATTAGCAAAGCTTGTATCTGGGAATTAGGCAACCATTGTCCAAATCTGTAAGACAGTTGAATAAACATTCAAGAATGCTACATTCTTTCCAGTAGTGACAAGCTCCAACAGGCCCCAAAAACCTGGGTGCTGTCCCGAGGCAAAAAGTTCAAGGAAACTCAGTCTCCTGGAATGGTGGCATTTTGTATAACAAGTGCTCCAATGTCCTTGCTTTAGTTGGAAAACAGATCCATGTGCTTTCCCTTAATACATAGCCATATCAGATCCTGGGCAATCAGTCCTTGAGCTGACCCTTGGGTCGAGGCAGCTAGTCACTGCCCTACATAGGAATTTATCACTCTCTAGGAAGAAGGAAGTTTGTGATCTAAAGAGGAACCAGGGTAGATATTTAGAACCATAGGTAGCTGAGTTACACCCATACACTAGCATTACAATGGCCTAAGGGGAAGGTGGACTATAGGATCTTTGGCAAGGACATGAAGCCCTTGCCCCCAGCTACTGACTTTGAACTGCCTTTAGGTGGAGCTGTTTTTGATCCCAGTTTTTAACGTTGTATGTTATCCCAGTTGGTTCCTGCCATACCTTCCAGGTTTGCATTCCTCTGTTTTGTGGACTTACTTCCCTATTTTCTTCTGTATAAATAGTCTGATGCTCAATTTGACAATTCACATTCAGATACCACACTCTCTTGTGTCCGTGTCTGTTTGTCACCCCACATTCNNCGAATCCTTGCTCACCTGCAACCAGAGACCCGTTCCCCGCAGATCAGGGACCCCGGAAAAGTCCATCTGCGGCACAAGAACAAAGATTTAAGCAGGTGCTTCACAAACTCTATTACCCCTGATGATTGTGAAATGCTGTCAAATGTGTTAGTAATTGGACAAGTGAAACAAAAACTGTTAAGGTAATACCATTAATAGATTGCTAATCAGTAACCCCCAGAGCTCCTTGGGACTAAACCACCAATCAAAGAAAACATGTGGTGGGACTCATGTCTCTAGCTGCATATGTAGCAGAGGATGACCTAGTTGGTCATCAATGGGAGGAGAGGCCCTTGGTCCTGTGAAGGTTCTATGCTCCAGTATAGGGGAATGCCAGGGCCAGGAAGTGAGAGTGGGTGCCTTGTGGAACAGAGGGAGGGGGAAGAGGATAGGGGATTTTCAGAGGGGAAACTGGAAAGGGGATACTTGAAATGTAAATAAAGAAAATATCTAATAAAAAATAAAAATAAAATAAAATAAATTCTAATATTTATAATAAAAGATGTGTACAAGTTAAAAGGAGCTTGGGGCCATTCATGATCAGATACTAAACAATGACAGTTATACAATAATGAACCAGGAACTGTGCCTCTATGGCCACTAGGACCAGAAAGAGACATGTTCAACAAAAGCAATTTTATTGTACATTATTATTATTATTATCATTATTATTATTATTATTATTATTATTACTTCTAATATTAGTATATTGAGAAAGAGTGGTATGAATCAATACTGGTTTTGAACTGACAGTGTAACTTAGGCTGCTTATAACTGCTCTGTTTTTGGCTTGAAACCTATTTTATTTCCTTATAAAGTATTAAAAAATAAACCTTGTAACTCATTCTTTGCCATGGTGTAGACAACTCTAAAAATAGCTATAGCTATGAAATATAAGCACTCCCAAAAGTGTTTTGACTCACAGAATTCTTGTACTAATTAAACCTGTATGTACAGCCATCTTTGAAGGGCTTTCTGTCTGTAACTACTTTTAAAAGAAAACAAATTCCTGAAATGAATAATGAATATACACACACACACGCACATACACACACACGCACACACACGCACACACACACACACACACTATATATATATATATATATATATATATATATATATATATATATATTCATTGAAATAGTTAATATTTCTGTCTGTTCTGGCACCTTGTAATAAATTAGATGAGAGTCTAAACTACCAAAACTGTATTAAGATTCTACTCCATATCCAAAGGATTGATTTAAAAGAGACTTTGAGAATTAATGACCTGCAGTTGTGCATATTAAACACAGGCTACTCTGTCAGGAAAGAGATGGAATAAATCGGCACAGAGACATAAGGAAGAAAATAAAACCTTTTCCTTTTATGTAGCAAGTCAACACCATGTCTCTGAATGCAAACATTAAAAGGAACATGAGGCTTTAAGATCTGAGCCTTAGTGAAATCATTATACACCATTGAGAAGTCAAATGGTGACTACTATTGCATGATTGCAAAAAATAAGCTTTAACTTGATATTCTGTGCAAGAGATCTCTCTGTGCTGTGTAAGTACTAAGTAATGGTCAAGTAATGGTAAGCATTAAATAGTGGTCATATTTCCTTTATTCCTGCTAAAAGCCCAGCACATTAACTATAGAATTTAATTCTTATAACCTTCATTACAGGAGTGCCCCAGTAAAGAAAGAGAAATTCAATGAGATTAAATAAATTTGGTTAAGGTCACACAGCTATTATATGTAAAAAGCATAATGGGACTCCAAATGTGTGAGCATGTGGATGCAGATAATAGTAAAGGCCAGAAGAAGAAGCTGTCAGATCCACTGGAGGTAGAGTTCCAGACAATGGTCAGTTGCCTCTCGTGGAAGCTGGGAACTGAACTGTGGTTCTCTGCAAAAGCACCAAGTGTTCTTATACCTCTGAAGCATCTCTCAAGCAGGTCAAGGCTTGTTTGACTCATAGTTTCATCATTCTGTCAGTTACTAAGCCAATGTCTGTAATTGCCTTAAGAACTAAGTGACATCAAAAAGCATGTTCTTGACTAATAGTCTATTGACATCCTGGAAGCTCATTTAAGGATAAGGCATGCAGGGTCTATGAGCATTAAAAAGTACACTCTCCTCTGTTCCCTGGCGCTCCTGGTGATGGCAAAGTCATTCACTCAATTCTTTATCCTAGGATCTTCCAGGTTGAGCAGGGATGAGAAACAAGGGGATGGGGAGCATGGGCTACCCTGTGGGAAAATCTGGGTGCCTTCTATGTCTCTTGTTTGTAGTTACCAGTCAGAACTCAGCCATGAGGTCTTCATTAAGTGTGGTAAGCATGATAAACTAAAGCACACTGGTGTTCATGGAGAGGAGGGCAGGGTTTGTTACACATATCACCACGGTCTCAGCACCGAGAAGTCTAACACGTGAATATAATATTCATTAAATTGTGGTTATTTCTGCATCTGCACTAAATCTCTGTCATAGTTTCCTTCCTGATGTTGTGATAAATATCTAAAAACTTACATGAGAGAGAGGGTTTATTTGGCTTATAATTCTAGATTGCATTCATCATTGAGGGTAAATCAAGGCAGCTGGCCATATCACGTCTAAATTAAGAGCAAAGAAAGAATAAAATCATCATTTATTGCTTGATCTCAGCTAGTTTTTTACTTTTTGTTCAGGATTCCTGCCTAGGGAATGGTGTTCCCACAATGGTCTGAGTCTTAATAAATCAATTAATAATCAAGACAGTCCCCCACAGACAAGCCCAAAGGCCAACCTAACCCAGATAATTGCTCAATAAGAATCCCTTCCCAGGGGCTGGAGAGATGGCTCAGCGGTTAAGAGCACAGGCTGCTCTTCTAGAGGTCCTGAGTTCAATTCTTAGCAACTACATGATGGCTCAAAAACCTTCTGTAACAGGATCCAATGCACTCTTCTGGTGTCACTGAAGACAGTACTTATATACATAAAATAAATAAATAAATCTTAAAATAACATAAAGAACATATTTTTTTTAAAAAAAGAATCCCTTCCCAGCCTTCCCAGGTTATTCTAGAATATATCAAGAAGACAGTTAAAAGTAATCACCACCATCACTTTCTTTTTTCCAGTAATATAAAATATCCATAGTCCTTATATTCAAATGCTTCAGATGACTTCAGTAGGCAATGTTGATGGGGCTCATGCTACATCCTAATGTTTATGATAGGTTGTTATTTAAAAAAAAAAAAAACAAAAAACCTGCTGGGCGTGGTGGCGCACGCCTTTAATCCCAGCACTTGGGAGGCAGAGGCAGGCGAATTTCTGAGTTCGAGGCCAGCCTGGTCTACAGAGTGAGTTCNTCCAGGACAGTCAGGGCTATACAGAGAAACCCTGTCTTGAAAATAAATAAATAAATAAATAAATAACCTATCATCAACTAGACATGCAACAGAGACGACTGTTGTCCTTTCTCTTTGAAGATTCTGAAGTGAAAATGCAGTTTAATCTTGTTGCCTGTCCTCAAATTTTGGAAATAGAAGAATGAACAATAATTTACAGATTAGTATATCAATATTCTTGTTCAATAGGTAATACCTTATTGGCATAAAGTATGTCCTTGTTGCTCAATTAACCTTATACATTTTTATGAGATTCTAATTCATAGTGTTTAAATTTGCTGATGATATGGAATGTCATATTTATTTTTACATTTTTACTTATTAAATTTTGGCTTTTAAGCTTGTTTTGCCTCTCATTACGTAAATTACATTAAAATTGTAAGTCATATGTCAATTTTTGTTTAGATAATTGTTATGGGAGTTTATGGTACTGAGTATCAGAGGAATAAGTAGGCTTTAGTGAATACTCTATCCCTTTAATAAAATGTGTTTCCCAAATATCCTTTAGACAAATAATGAATATTTAATACATTTCAATAAATATTGATCAAAAGATTGGAGTGAGATTTGGCTAATTCCTAAAATACTAAACAAAATAGTGATTACTTTGGTTTGTTTTCTGTTGCTGTGATAAAACACTCTGACCAAAACAATTTGGGGAGGAAAGGATTGCCCTTCCAGGTCACATTTCACCTTTGAGGGGAATAAGGGCAGGAGCTCAAGGAGAGGACCTGGAGGCAGGAGTAATGCAGGGAAGATGATACTGGCTTGGTCATTGATCCATGCTCTGCTCTGCTAGCTTTCTTACATAGTCCTGGCTTAGATGCCTAGGGATGCTGCCACCTACAGTGGGCTGGCTCCTCCTACATAAGTCATCAAGAGAAACAGCCAGATCTGGCCACAAGCTATTCTAAAGAGACAATGCTTCAACTGAGGTTTCTCTTTCCCCCAGTTGACCCGAAGTGTGCCAAATTAACAAAAAAATAACCAGGACAGTTATGTACTGTCAGTAGGGAGGTAGGGCAAAGCTACATTTACTAATGTGTGGGTTTTTCTTAAACTTAGTTACATCCTCAATCTATTTTAGAACTTTTTGCTGTTCCTTTAAATTGACATGTAAAGGTTAATCAGCACTGTTTGTGCTATCTCAGAAATTAATGAGAAGCAGAAAGTTAAAAATGTACCCAGACTTTATGATATGCTAGAGAGTTCCTTGGTCATTTGGTTAAAACTATTTGACCTTTTGATTTCTTCCTCTGAACATGGAAGCATTAATATTTCCTTCAGCGTAATGCTTAAGAGGATAGAACAAATGCATGTAAAAATGTCACACAGCAGTGTTTATTGCTTATGTAACAGCCATTGTTAAGTAAGGAGCACCAGCTGGACATATTTCTTTCATAGAAATTTATTAAAAATGTGCAATAACTGAAAAGTTCAGTGAGACAGAATTTG
The DNA here is from genome assembly GCF_900095145.1 of Mus pahari. Taxonomy (NCBI): domain Eukaryota; kingdom Metazoa; phylum Chordata; class Mammalia; order Rodentia; family Muridae; genus Mus; species Mus pahari. The sequence continues at coordinate 98,940,396 of NC_034594.1, forward strand.
AAGATGTGCAGGCAAATGGAAAATATCCCCAAAGAATGCAAAAGAAAGCCACAAATCTTCACAGGCAGTAAGAATTTTCGATAACAATCACATGGAAATATCAGACCAGACAATACAGCACATGCTTAGGATGAAAGTAACAGATGATGCAAAACACAAGGGGTATCTGAGTTTATAATTTAAGCTGGAAAGTTAACTATGTAGCACTTCTGTGTACAGTGTAAGAACACTTTAATCATGAACATGTTGCTTTTTAAAAACATTTTATTGCATATTTGCACATTTGATATCACACACATCAGTCCAATTCATCTCCATGTCCCCTCATATCTGCCCTCCACTCTTGTAACTCCCCCCCCAAACACACAGAAACAAATCTAAACAAAGCATAGAAAACATTTTGTTATAGAATGTGTAGTATTTCCCACAATATAGCCTCAGTCCACACCTCATCACTTGTGAATGAATGTTCATTGCAATGAGATCTTCATCTGTTTCAAAGTCTCTGACTTCTGTGACACCATCTATGTTGCATGGCAGTAAGGAGATCTCTGGATGAATCATGACTTTACTTTTAACCTCCACCCCATCAGCGCAGTCTAGGGATACTGTGAGGACCTCCTTGCCACTGAACCCAACACAGCAGCCAGCAGCTCCAGCCCAATGTATGTCAGGATGAACATGCTAATTTGATAACATAAAACTGAAGCTCCCTGTTACTACTCAGTTGGGAAGATGGGTCAGTAGGTAAAATACAGTGTTTATCTTGAAAGCACACGATCCTGAATCCCATCCTTAGAACATATGTTAAAATAAGAATCAGATGTGATGGCCACATGATCTTCTAATCTCAGTGGTGGGGCAGAAGGATCTCTGGGCCTGGCTACTTAAGTCAGCAAGCCTACTTAGTGGGTCTTAGACCAGTGAGAGACCATGTCAAAATCAAGGTAGACAGCACCTGAGGGATGGCAAATGAGGAAGGTACCCAAGGATATCCTCTGGCATCCATAGCTGAGATGCAAATGTGCACCTTTTACCACTTCATCAATGAACCTGGAGCAGATTAGTGTTGTCTGTGGAGTAGGGACCAAACTTCTAGAAGCCATGACCATCCATATTTCGCCTAACAATAGTTTTCTGCTTCAAGGTCCCTGTTCGATTACTTACATTTTTTCCTCTACTGCCAAGCTACTCTGCCTTGTCACATGCTGACAGTCTTTCTCAGAGTTGTGACTTACATTAGTTACTCTTGCTTAACTTCCTTCTTCAATCCTAAAATATACAACAATCTGTCCCTTTCCCAAGATCAAACCTAAATGTCTTTTAAAGCTGCCTATAATCTGAATGGAAATTCTCTCGCCTTTGAGGTTCTATATTATTTTCTGATTTGTTTTAGATTTATGATTAATAATAGTGCATGTACAATAAATGTGATGATAAATATATATCTTATAAACTATGTTTCACAGAGCATTTATTGTACTAGGATGATATTTCTAGAAAACGATTTGTGTGAACATGTAAGTTTGGGGAATTGTAATATTTCCCTAGTCACTGTTTCTCAAAAGCCCAAGACATCCAATGAAGAATTTCAAATATAAAATATTTAAAGCTTGTTTAACTATAAGGTTATTAATTTTTAATGATATACCATTTTATCCATGATATATTGATATTCATGAAATCCACTGGAGAAAACACCCATGTTCAGTGAATACTGGTTTAATCATTGCCTTGATTAAGTTTAAAATTCTTAGCTTCTGGTTAACCCCATGCTCCCTGACTATGGGGATTTCCATTGATGGTGTCAACCCTATAACTTCCTTGCTGTAGGAATTTCACCTGGGGGTATTAATGCAATACTCTCAGTTGTAGGCATTTTTCTTCCTTTGTGCACACTGATTCATCCTGTGTTTGGTTTGTGAAAGAACACTTGCTAAATTAGGAAGGATACTGAGGCAGGAACAGAATCTAAAGGATTCAGAATGCTTTGTGCTGGCAGTTCTTAATAAAAGAGAAAGAGCAGCTAACCAGATTCCCTGTCATTGAGTCTTTCTGCAGTACTTGGTTCAAGCACTGAAGAGTCCCAATGACCCCAAGATTGTGATCAAATGTTGCTCTGCTCACTAGCTCCAGCTGGTGACTTTTATTACTTCAGTTGACTTTTGTTATGGATGGGCCTGGTGCTGTTTGCATGTTGATGATAATTCTACTCTCCTGGAAGGGGTTGTGGACAAGGAATGAGTCATACTCACATGACTTCTTGTGAACCAATCCCCTAATGAATAAAGGAGCCAATCACTGGCCGAGTAGGCAGGACATCTGGGTTGGACAGAGGAAGAGAGGAAGCAGGAGAGAGTTAGGTACTTTTGGACAGGGATAGCATGAGGACAAGATGTAATTACTAGTGTCTCCCGGTTTCAAAGGCAGATCTTTCAGGATTCACCACAGGAGGAATCAGAAAGGGCTTACAAGATAAGGCTTTAGTTGTTGTTCCCAGAGATTGGGTTACCATTGTTTCTGAGCTAAGTTTATGTGATGTTTTTCTTCTCGCAGCAATTCGACTGGGTTCCAGAGAGAAAGGTACAGCGCCAAAGCATGGGTTCGGCTAATGTGCACCACAAGGCCATGAGGGCTTTGAAACATGAGGCTTGAATGGTAATGCCCCCCCCCCCCAGTGGGAACCTAGCTAGCTGGGTGGAGGCATTTCAGGAGCTCCGGGCCAGAGAGTCTCCATGAGATAAAAACAGGTCAGACAGTGCATGGCTGCTCAAGCCACCAGGACTGAGAGTTGCCAGAACAAGTGCAGGAATGCGCTGGTTCTATTTTGGTTTTTGTTTTGTTTTGTTTTTTTTTTTAACAGACTTATTATTTCTTTCTCCTACCAGGTCAGTGCCTTTTCTATCTAGTTTCATTTAAAGAAGAACATATTTTTAAAACTTTTTGGTTTACCATCTTATGAGATGAAAACTGTGTCTATTTATTTTTATGTGTGTGAGTGTATACATGCATGTGCAATTAGAAGTCAGAAGTCATTCTCAAGTCTAGTTCCATAGAAAACCATCATTCTTATTGTGTTTTTATTAGGTATTTTCTTCATTTACATTTCAAATGCTATCCCCTTTCCTAGTTTCCTCTCCAAAAATCCCCTATACCCTCCCTCTGCCCTGCCCCTGTTCCTGGCATTCCCCTGTACTGGGCATATATAATCATCACAAGACCAAGGGCTTCTCCTCCCGTTGATGGCCTACTAGGCCATCCTCTGCTACATATGCAACTAGAGACACAAGCTCTGGGTACTAATTAGTTCATATTGTTGTTGCTCCTATAGGGTTGCAGACCCCTTTAGCTCCTTGGGTACTTCCTCTAGCTCTTTCATTGGGGGCCCTGTGTTCCATCCAATAGATGACAGTGAGCATCTATTTCTGTATTTGTCAGGCACTGGCATAGCCTCACAAGAGATAGGTATATCAGGGTCCTGTCATCAAAATCTTGCTGGCATAAGCAATAGTGTCTGGGTTGTGTGGTTGTTTATGGGATGGATCCCCGGGTGGGGCACTCTTTGGATGGTCCTTCCTTCCATTTCAGCTCCAAACTTTGTCTCTGTAACTCCTTCCATGGGTATTTTGTTCCCCATTCTAAGAAGGAAGGAAGTATCCACACTTTGGTCTCTCTTCTTCTTGAGTTTCATGTGTTTTGCAAATTGTACCTTGGGTATTCTAAGTTTCTGGGCTAATATCCACTTATCAGTGAGTGCATCTTTCTCACCAGCCATAGACTTAAATAATGCAGTTAGTAGCTACATAAGGCTAGATGTTTGCTTGATTCTCATTCTCTCTACCACAGCCCTAGCACTGAGATTACAAGCCTGAGCTACTTACGTTTCTTGCATGGGTTCTAGGATTGAATTTAGATCCCCTTAATAGCAACACAAGCATTTTAACAAATACACTACCACTCTGGCCCTAATTCAAACTGAAGAGTTTGAATCTTTCGTCTCCCTAATTCTGCATGAAGTCTCTTCAACTACCATATGATTGGCTTTCAAACAGGTAGTCAAATGTGTACTTTGTGGTAATGATAGTTTCTGTGTTCTATTATATTTTACCATGAGGTAGTAATATGAAGCATGCTCCCTTTCCCCAGTGCTGACATGAAGCCCCGGAGCTTAGATTCCCATCTGCCATATGATCCCAAAACCAAACAACTGATAGGCTCCCAATGTTATCCCTTGTCAGTAGCATCATAAAAACAGGTACTAAATAATTGCACAAAAACTTCCCCATCTCTTTATAAAATAAGCTTCGTATTAGATGATTTTACCCAACTGCCAACTAATGTCAGTATATTGCATGTAGTTGATGAGGCTAGCTGTAATAGTCAGTAGATTGGGTATATGTATAAAATGTACTTATAAGTTACTATTATTATATATGGGTGCCCTTCTGTGAATTCAGTGCTTACAGAAGCCAAAATAAGGTGCCCTGGTTTGGGTCTTCTAAAAAAGCATACAAAAATAAATAAATAAATAATTAAAAACTAAAAAAAACAAAACAAACAACCAAACAAAAAACAACAACAACAAACAAACCACAATTAAAAAGCTGCACATGCTGTTAATCACTGATCAATATCTTCCACCCATAAAACATATATTTTGCTTACAATGTTCTCAATTACCAAGAAGGTTTGCATATATAACTCCACCATTAAGTATCTTTGAACCTGTATGAAGTCTTGTTGGCTACACGAAGCCGGGGCGTTATTTCAAGGAATAGTATTGGTAGGTAGGTCTGTAATACTAGATTTTATCTTATGGATGAATGATCTCCCTGAGCAGCTGAAAGATTTCTAGAAGTTCATCTTTGTACAACGTTTGTTATACAATATCTAGATATCAGTGGTTGTGCCTGCAGAATATCGTTGAGTAAGTATGACACTTTAAGGATTTTAATTATAGCAAGGATCTGAGCATAACTTTGACAAAGTTTTCAGACCCAGCGAGATATTGAATGTGGGTAAAGCATTTCTAGGATTGAATGAAGTTAGATGTCCCTTCTCACAGAAATCTGATACAGCTTCCAACAACAATTTATGTGTTATTTCTTCAGGCATGTAGACACACAGACTGACAAGTACCTATAGCAGGTAGTAAGAGCAGAAGTGGACATCAACATTTCACATATGGTGTGATATTAAAAAATTTATTCATTTCCTTGTTGCAATTGTAATTCTGATATAGTCTTTTTGAGTCATTCATAACAAAAGAAAATTAGAACTCTTTTTCATAGTTTCATCCCTACTGGCTCAACTTCACAGTGCCACATAGTGCATTGTACTGCTACAAGAAGATAAAAGTCTTCAACAGTGATACCCGGCAGTGAAACCCCCACGCTACAATAATGACTGACCTGGAACAGCATATCTACTGATGTAATAGTGGCTTGAACATCGCAGACATATCCAACCATTTTTTTTATTTGATGTAAATGCTATGTCAAAGACAAGACCGGTATGTAATGCCATTGTCACACATACAGCCTATGGCTTGAGAGCTCATAGGCCCAGGAAGAAAATTTGCTCTTATACTGCTGCCAAGGGGACACTGTAATAAACCAAATCCTAATTACTTATTGTTATTTTAATAGATCAATACAACTTTCAACCTTCAACTGAGAAGCTTCTATTTGTAACAGATTTGGATTAACACAGAAGTCTTTATCAGCCAAGGTATAGAGAAGAAAAGACTGCAGAATGTTCAGCCCTAAAAGGGTCACATATATCACATACCCATATTCTGAAGCTTGTAGATCATTTCAGAAGAAGGAGCAGAAAGAGTATAATAGCCAGACACAGTGGACCACTACAAGGAAAGAGTATTTTCTGGACAAAACAAGGAAGGTGCACATGCCAACTCATAGCATCTGCAACAGTATGCACAGGAACTGTGCAAGCCCAAGAGAGACAAAATTTCATCATAGAGATGGGGGGTTGCATACAAATTTTCACTCCTAGCTGAGGCACTAAGAGAAATTGTTAGATGCTGGGATCAGGAAAGACATTTTTCTTTTCAAAGACTGTAGTTTTGATAAGTCAATCATGCTCCACTGGACTACTTCACATCCAATAATATTTGAGCAGCACAAATTGATCTTGAAGAGTTTGATTTTTGTTTTGTTTTGCTTTTCTTTTAAGGACACAAAATTGAGTGGATCTTGGAAAGGTTAAAGAAGGGGTGAATATGATCAAAATACATTGCATGAAATTCTCAAACCCAGAGACTGCCCCACCCAGAGATCCATACCATAATCAGCCACCAAACGCGGACACTATTGCATATGCCAGCAAGATTTTGCTGACATGACCCTGATATAGCTGACTTTGTGAGGCTATGCCAGTGCCTGGCAAACACAGAAGTGGATGCTCAGAGTCATCTACTGGATGGAACACTGGGCCCCCAATGGAGAAGCTAGAGAAAGTATTCAAGAGCTGAAGGGGTGTGCAACCCTATAGAAGGAACAACAATATGAACTAACCAGTACACCCTGAGCTTGTGTCTCTAGCTGCATATATAGCAGAAGATGGCCTAATCGGCCATCACTGGGAAGAGAGGCCCCTTGGTCTTGCAAACTTTATATGACCCAGTACAAGGGAAGGCCTGGGCCAAGTAGTGGGAGTGGGTGGGTAGGGGAGAAGGGGCAGGGGGGTATAGGGAACTTTCGGGATAGCATAAAGAAAATAATAATAATAAAAAAGAAACCATTACTAAATATAGGTGCAGAAAGCATAAGAGTAGGTCCTGGAACATGGAGGAGCTAGAGAAAGTACCCAAGGAGCTGAAGGGGACTGTAGCCCTATAGGAGGATCAGCAATATGAACTAACCAATACTCCCCAGAGCTTGTGTCTCTAGTTGAATAAGTAGAAGAGTTTGGCCTAGTAGGCCATCAATGGGAGAAGAGGCCCTTGGTCTTGCAAAGATTATATGCCCCAGTACAGGGGAATGCCAGGACCTGGAAGCGGGAGTGGGTGGGTTGGGGAGTAGGATGTGGGTATAGGGAACTTTCAGTATAGCATTTGAAATGTAAATGAAGAAAATATCTAATAAATTTTTTTAAAAAGCCTATTAAATGGTATAGTAAGAAACCAGAGATACAGTATAGCAGGTAAGATGCTGTTACCAAGACTAAAGTTATGAGTTAAATCCCACAAAATGAAAGGAGAAAAGGAACCTCTGTAAGCTGTCCTCTGACCTCCACACATGAAGTGTGGTACTCAAGTACATGCACACACACACACACACACACACATGCACACACACACAAGCACGTGGGTACATACACAAGAGAGAGAGACAGAGACAGAGACAGAGAGAGAAGTGGAAGATAGAGTAAAATCATCTCTCAGCTATTTCATAAGATATCCTTTCAATGACTTTGACGGACTAGTAGTTAGGTAAATCTCTGATAGGCAGACAGATAGAGGGGGCATAGATAGTGTCTTAGTCAGGGTTCCTATTCCTACACAAACATCATGACCAAGAAGCAGATGGGGAGGAAAGGGTTTATTCAGCTTACATTTCCACATTGCTGTTCATCACTGAAAGAAGTCAGGACTGGAACTCAAGCAGGTCAGGGAGCAGGTGCTGATGCAGAAANCATGGAGGGATGTTCTTTACTGGCTTGCTTCCCCTGGCTTGCACAGCCTGCTCTCTTATAGAATCCAAGACTACCAGCCCAGAGATGGTCCCACCCACAAGGGGCCTCTCCCCCTTGATCACTAATTGAGAAAATGCCCCACAGCTGGAACTCATGGGGGCATTTCCCTATCTCAAGCTCCTTTCTCTGTGATAACTCCAGCTGTGCCAAGTTGACACAAAACTATCCAGTACAGATAGATAATAAAGATGGTGCACTGTCAAAATAGCAGCTTATTTCTTACCCCCAATAACTAAGACAAAAGCCTGGTAAATTAGCACAAAAGTCTGGTATGCCTTTTCCCTGGGCAGTAGGGCCCCTTCGCTGGTAGAACTGCCAGTCCAAGGCTGGATCTGGACATGTTTATGACAAACTTGTGGGCCTAACAACTTCCCTACCATTTCCAAACTGATCAATCCCAAATTACCTGAGGAAAACCCCTCAAAAACCACTACAAACCGCAGTCCTTGGGGAGAGACCACACATTTCATGCCCTTAAGTTCTTGATCTGTTCTGCAGAGGATCTTTCTTCCTCTGTGGGTCTCTCTCTCTCTCTCTCTCTCTCTCTCTCTCTCTCTCTCTGTCTCTCTCTCTCTCTCTGTGTGTGTGTGTGTGTGTGTGTGTATCTATGTCTGTGTGTGTTTTCTCACTCCTAACAAAAGCATTTCATTTCTTTATCAGCCAATCCAGTATTCTGTCCTTGATATTTTCCTTGCTGCTACCTATTGTGTTTGATATTTTTCCTTCCTTTAAATTTTCAAGCTGACAGAGAAAACAAACCCAGTGAAGACACTCAGACAGTAAAGTCTTTATACTGTTTGCTAAACAATTGTGTGTGCACAATCTTTGCATGTCTGTATGAAGATCAGATATCATACTTGTGTGGTGTTCCTGATGACACCGACCCTGTGTGTTTTACTTATGTTCTTGGTCTTGTAGCTCACTAATAGGCAGGGCTGGTTAATCAGAAATCCTTTTGTCTTTTCATTCTCCACATTGGATTCCAAGCTCATGATGCCCTCCCTGGCTTATTTGGATACTGGAGGTTGAAAACAAGTCCTCGTGTTTGTATACCAAACACTTAGTTGACTGACTCATTGTACAAGTCCCTGATTGTCACATTTCTGATAAAAAGGTTTTGGTGGTGGTGATTATTTTATACATTAGCATGAGGACAAGGAATATTTCATCTTGGAATCACTCTTCATTCACATTAGTGAGACAACCTCCCTGGACTTCTTCCTTCTCAGGTCAACTCTCCCTACAGTTAGGATTAACTTCTGAGAATAACCCATCATCGTTGTTCTGCAGTTTCACATTAGTAAGATTTTTACCACCTTAAGAGCCACGTCAAGCCGGAAATATTCCTGGGTGGCAGAGGTGACCAGAATTTTCTTTCCCCCACACATCAAACACGTATGACAAAAATTGTATTTCATAAGCTCTGTTATAAGACTTATCCTGTGGCCCTGTAGAGCTTCTCTCTTGAACTCTCACTTTAAAATGTTCCTAAATTGTCTCAAATGTTCACTCCCTGACTCTTTGCTGGCTATGCTTGTTACTACAATGAGTACAACCTTCCTGCAATAGGCACTCCTTAGATATTTCTCATTCAAGCAACTGAGATGGACATATACATAGGCTCAGAGATGTCTCTAAGGTTTACTTTTCTCTCTGTCTCTTTAAAATATTCCTTTGTGATTTTTGTCTATTAGCAGATATCCTCAGGACAAGATTAGTTAGAACACATGATTTCAAAGCAGAGGCAATAATTTCCACAGGGTTTGTCCATAGTGACCCACCCTGCTCATGAATATGCTCAATAAATGGAGGAGATGAAGATATTGTTACTTCCAAGTTAATATCCATGGCAGAACCTCATTTGGTCTCAAAGTTGATTTCATTTGTCACTTAGTTATAGCAAACATTTGAAACCGTAAGTATATGCTTTGAGAATGAATGCGGCTGATAAATATCCAAATGTTAGCTGCAGAAAAAAATGGATGATAATTTAAATTGCTCTAATTGTAGTCTATTTTTATAAAACTTTTGAAATGTTGGCTTGAATATTTGAGAGGATGTTCTGTATTTGTGAATAAAATTCAAATATTTTAACCCTTTGTATGCTTTTCTATTTCAAACCATTCTCTTTTTAAGAGACCTGCTATTTACTATTCATTTATTCATTCATTTGGGCATTTGTGCATGATATGTGTCTAATTACAAATGCAGCTGAGTGTGTATGAATGGATGTGAGTACATGCATGTCATGGAGTCTATATGGGGTTCAGAGTGCAACCCTTGGTGTCAGTCCTTGGCTCTCACCTTGATTGAGACAGTGTTCCTCTATGGTCACTGCTGAGGACAGTTAGCTGGACTGTGAGATGCTACCACTCTCCTGTGTCTATCTCCCAATTCACCATAGGAGTGCTGAGGTTAGAGATACAAACATTTCTGTATCTAGATTTATATGAGCTTTGGGGATCCACACCTAAGTCATCACATTTGTGAGTAGGCTTTTACCCAGTGAGCCATCTCCTCAGCTTCTTCTTTGCTATTTTATCTGCAGTGTTGGGGTCATTAGGAGCTATTCATTCCATGTGATAGTTCCTGTAAACTTTCCTTTCAATATTGCTTCTTATCTCTTTCAGTTAACACTGCCATTTTCAACAGTGTCCTATTTCAGGACTGGGATATTTTCCCTTTGCCTTGGCATACCCAAAACCAGTTAGAAGCTAGCAGTTTGTGCCTAATGTTCAGACCACTCCATTTTACTGTGTTATGGAAGCCAGTTTTACTCACTCTTTTTTTTTAACAGGAACACATGACAAATAACATTAAAATGTATTTAACTTTCTATTACGGTGTCAATACTTGAAGGAACGGAAACATACTTTATTAATCTCTAAATCCATACCTAATACCACAGCAACTGCTACAGATGTCAGTGCAGCAGGCGCTTGTGTATCTGTATTTAAAACCTCCTCAGAGGGAGGCAACTTGGTGTTTGAGAATGGGTGGAAAATTTGAGAAATCCAAGTGGATAAAGCAAATATATATATATATATATATATATATATATATATATATATATATATCCATCTCTCGTTTCCCAAAATGCATTTCAATTAATGTATTATTTCAGAATAAAATGCAGAACAATCCTGACAATCATCTGTGGAATTTCCAGATGTGCCATCTAGCTACCTTTATTCACCAATTTAAAAATGGTGTTGGAGAGTTAGAGAGTTTCAAAAAATGTTTTCCTTCCCTTAAGACAGTGATACTCTTTGTGCTCATCTTAAAAGAAATTAAATATCACATAGGAGGATAAAAGAATGATTCTATAAAATTGTCTTACCAAATTAACTGCTTTCATTATCATATAGACAGTTTTCAATGGAATTCTTTTGTTTTACAGTCTCAAGCCTATGCTCCATCTTTATGAGTCCAGAAGACTGAATTCAAGTCACAGGTTCGTGATTAGCAATGCCTATAAAAATAATATGTATGTTTTGAAAAGTCATTTAGAGACACAGAGACCCAAGTCTGGTGATTCTCCTTTAGACATTGAAAAGATTGAGGAATAACATAGGATATGGCTGTAAAGACCTCCAACATCCCTCTAAGTGCTCCTGCTTCCCTAAGGTGATGCCCCCCACCCCCCAAAAAAATTCCACTAACTGTCCACCTCACAAAACAGAAGTGCATTTAATTACATTTCTGGAACTAGAACCTCTATACTGAGGTATTTATTTCTTTTGAGGCCTCCTCTGTCCTTTGGCTATGCTTTGTGGTGTCTGCATGTTCTTTCATCATGTATGTGCCTGGGACCCTCATTTCTTCACCTGAAATGGTTAGGAGTCATATATCATTATGTAGAACTCACTCTACAGACTAATTTTTTCTCTTTAAAATCTGTATTTCCAAAGACAGGAATAAGTTTAACTTTAACATATGAGTTGGAGAGAGACAGGATTCAGGAAGTAACACAGGACATGATATATACCCCGAGAAGTGGCGTTTCTTGAGGTAGAATGAGCTATAGGATGTGTATCGGAAAGAAGTGAGCTGGCTCAAGTTACCTGGGACTATCATCTCCTGTTACTAGAGGGATAAGCAGAGGTACATGGACATCCTGTATGGATTAACAAAAAGAAGCTGACTATTACATCAGGAAATTCTTTAGCTTAATAAAAAGCAACAGTAATTTTCTCAGTCAGAAATCGCCTGTGCTTTGAATTCCATCATGAAGGCCTTAGCTTCAATCCGTCTCAAGATAAGATGCAAGTTCTGTCTACAAGCTAATTTAAACTTTAAACCCTTTGTAGTAACTAGAAATGCTTTGATCATCTTTTTTGTTTTTTTTTCACAGTTAACTATAGTTACTAGACTGGGTTTTCAAAGCAAAATTTCCTTTCATGTTAATCATTAAACAGACTTAACATTTCTCTTGCAATCTGTCATTTTGTGTCAATATCTCCATTAAATGCATCTTTGTTTTTTTTCTTTTATCACCCACAGGCTAATGACCTACTTGATTTGTATTTGTTAATGACTCATCAGAAATTTTAGGAATGGATCAGTCAACGTTATTTAATGGGTTCTGCTTTGTGTGGAGAAGCTCTGTCCAAAAAGAGAAGACTGTCACTGTGGGGAGCATGCCCATTGATGTCCTGTAATGTACAGGTGACCATTATGATAATCATTTTCTACATGCAAAACCTGGGTCATAAATATCATAAATGACAAACATGAGCTGAAATAACATGTAGGCTCAAGGCTCATGAGAAATCTAGCATTCCCTTGTCTCACTTCCATGCCCATCACACCATGCTGTCCTACAACTTCGGTAATAGGAAATCATAGTCTTTATAATTGTTCCTTGCTCTTGCTGCAGGGACCTTCCAACTCTGAAGCAAACACTATTATTATCCTTAGTTTCTTCACTCACTGCTCTTAGTTCTTTGGTCACTGTGATAAGGTACCATGACAAAAGCCACTCAGAGGTGAAGAGCTTGCTTGAGCTCCCAATTTAAGAGCACAGTCTATCATGGCTTAGAACTCAAGGCAGTAGGGTCTTGAAGCAGCTAACATTACATCCACCTTATGGAAGGGAAGAATAATAAATGCTATGTTTTTGTATAGTTCAGCCAAAGAAATGATGTTATCTACGGTGGGAGGGTCTTTCCACCTCAGCTAACCTCATTAACATCAGCCCACAATGGCACGCCCAGATGCTTGATTCTAAATCGCATCTCACTGAGTTGACAGCAGAAAAGAATTATCACAGGAAAAGCATCTGTAGAGAAGTTGAGTAAAAGGTACCACAATACAAAAGACATTGAAAGAAATTGAAACCTTAAGAACTCTAGAGGTTTTTCTGAACTTAACAACTAGCTTTGGGGAGAAATGGCTGGTCAAGTAAAAGCATTAGTCACCTAGTCTGACAAACTGCATGTGATCTCTAGAACACATATGTAGGAGCAGAGAACCATTTCCTGCAATGTGCCCTCTGACCTACATGTACAGACTTTTGCATGCGTAACCACACACATGCATGACACACAAAATCTGTTGATGTGATAAAATATTAAAAATAAGAAAAGACTAAACTAACTTTACTCATAAACAATTTCAGGCTAGTTGAATAATTACAAAATTATGGAGTAATAAATGTGCATATTTATACCCAAAATGTGTGCAAGTGATGTTGATCATGTTTTAAGAGGACATAATTACAAGGGCAATACTTTTATGTCAACATCTTTGTTTTTCCCTCATAAATCTATTTTGAATATTTTTAATTTTTAATTTTAACTGAGACACTAATCCAATCACTTTGAACTAACTCTTTTTGTTGTATTTTGCAAAACGTGTCCCCTTAAACCTGAAATATCGATATACGCCAAGTGCTCAGGGCAACAGTCATTCCTGAAGAAATCAAAAGTCCAAAAGAAACTATTCAAAATTTCTGCCCAAGGACAGGTGAGGCTGAATAATCGACATATAAAAGAACTGGAGAAAGGTGGAAATTATTAAAGATAGAATATATGGAATCCTGTAGGTGAGAAAAGCAAAAATGACTAGAGTGAATAAGTACAGCACAATAAAATAATCCACAGCAAGGAAATACCATGCAAGGGATTTAATCAAACCTAGGAATTCTTAAGTTGGGTGTGTGAATGTGATTTCTTTTCTTGTTGCTATGATAAAATAATCTTAACAAATTCAACTCAAGTGAGAAAGGGTTCACTTTAGCTTATAAACTCAAGACAGTCCACAGTTGTGAGACAATCAAAGGAGAGGGAGCTAAAGTAGCTGGTTCCATCTAATCCGTGTTCAGGAAACAGAGAAGAATGAATACAAGCTGGTGCTCAGCTCACTTTCTCCACTTTAAAAAGCCCGGGATCTTGGTCACTCACCGTTTAGATGTGCCCTTCTATGTCAATTAATGTAAACAAGATAATCCCCAGAGGCATGCCTAAAACCTCATCTTCATGGCAATTCTAGATTCTGTCACGTGTACTATTATCAGGAACAATCACGTGGGAGGAGAGTGATCCGGAAGAGAGAAGCAAAGCCAACAGGTAATGGGAAGTGTTTGTTAAACTGGCGCTGCATTTTGTACAGCTGAGCAGCCCTGAAGGCTTTGTTTCCTTTGGCTGGGAGAAGTATCTGAGTACACGGAAAGAACTACTGTTGTTGAGAAAAATATCCACAAAGATTCAAATAATGTATTAATTTGACATCTATAGCTTAGGTGCCTTACACATACAGATAAGATGCATCTATAAAATAAATCTTTATTAAAATAAATCTTTATTGGGCTGTAGATATGAGTGCTTACTAGTCTTTCAGAAAACATAGGTTCCATTCCTAGCACTAATGTTGGACAGCTCACAATCACCTGGAACCCCACCTTCAGGGAATCTGATACCATCTTCTGATTTCCATAGGACCTGTACTCATGTGCATATACCCCACAAACAGGCAGAAAGACAGATAAATATCTTTAAAATAAGATATTTATATGCAAATATATCTTACATAAATATAAAAATGATCTATTATGTAGTATTTTATGAATGAATATGCAATGAATAATAGATTTTGATAATTTATATAAATAGAATATTTGAAAATTTATTAAAATAATTTTTGGGAACCTAGATATAGTGTATACATCAAGCCATTATGTTGAATGGATAAATAGTTTGTGATCACTGCCAGACATCAAAGAGATTCAAACCCATAGATTATGGTACTTTTCTGAACATAAAATGCCATGTACACAAATTCTATATTGCATTAACCTATCTTCTATGCATTATTATGGGATTTTTCTGTACCATGGTATTAATAAAAATATGTGAAATTCAATGATGTGAGATACAAATCTTTATATAATAAAGTAATAGATGGAACTCATAAAAGAAGGAATTGACACTAGTGTTATGTTTGAATAGAAAAAAATGATACTCAAGATGATTGCCTTTTTCTAGTGGTGTGCAGTTGAATCTAGAGGTAGAATACTTTTCTGAACTTCAGAAGGGCTTCAGAAACAACTCTATCTACTTATTAAAATGATGTCTCCTGAAGATGTGAATGTAAAATGCACCCTTGAAGAGAGAAGTAGGGACCAATGAGATGGTGCAGTGAATGTCATACTTAACATTTCTATTGTTGTAACCAAACACCATGACTAAAGCAACTTATCAATCAGTTTATTAAGGGATTGTGGTTCCAGACGGTGAGTTATGACCATCATGGTGGATAAATTGTCAGTAGGCAGTCAGGCATGGCACTAGAGCAGTAGGTAAGAGTCTAAATTCTTTCCTACAAATAGGATGTAGAAAAACAGACTACTAGAGTGGCATACTTCCTCCAACAAGGCCACACCTCCTAATCCTTCCTAAAGAGCTCCACCAATTGGGGAACAAGTCTTCCAATATATGAGCCTATGGAGACCATTCTCATTCAAAACACCACATAGTAGAGAGCACTGAATTCTACAAGCTGTCCTCTGATCTCTATATATGTGCTTTGGCATACAGCCTCTTGCATGCACATGTGCACACACACACCTCAAAGTGTAATTTTAAAAATAAATGTTTAAAGATTAATTTATACTTATCTGTATGTGTATGCATGTGTGTGACTGTATGACAAATGAACGCAGGCACCTATAGAAGACAAAAGAGGGCCTTGGATCACCTAGACCTGGAGGTTCAAGTGGATGGAAACTGCTGTCATGGGTGCTAGGCGCCAAACCCAGATCTTCTTGAATTATAGCAAGTGCTGCTAAACACCGAACCACTTATTGAGCCCCTTCCTTCACTTTTCAGTACAGGACTCGGTGCCCAGAGATCATTTAGAAGACAAGTGATAAATTCCGTCAATTAATGTGCAAGAATGAACAAAAAAATGAAGGAAAACTCAAGTAAGTTAATGAACTCAAGTAAGTTAGTATGTGTGATAGACCCCTCATTTGGAGAGAGATTTTCTAATGGAAAGTCAAATTTCTTATTATTATTACAGGGTGTTCAGGGAACTTGTGAAAAACAAAAGAATGGAGAGACAGCCATGTGCGAGGAACATTTCTTATGAGTCTAGCCTTGACCTGAACACCTGAAGCAGTAATGGGTTCACAGTTACCGGTCAACATTCTTAGACTTTGTCCTTCTATGAGCCGTAGTCACCATATCAAGAGAAGAAATTGCAGCCATAGTTTCTCCTTTATGATATCTGTAGATTTTTCTAACAAAATCTTAAAACAGTGACAGCAATTTATGGTCTGGTCAAGGAGACCATGTTGTATGATAAACAAACTGAAGGTGGAGAAACGGTTCTAACCTCTTTTTACCAGACAGGGCACTGGGCTGCATAAAACAGCTCTTTAAGCATTCTTATTCACTGGGCTTGTAGGATAACTGTAATATGTTTACAGGAAAAATAGAGCCAAGGCAATTTAATAACTCATTTGTATTTTATAACACAATTATAAAAAAACTGAAATGATGCTGGGGTTATAAAAGCTGTAAAAAAGAAATAATAAATATACCCAGTAATTCTAATTCTTCCCACTGGGAATCATTATATACATAAAGTCTTAAAAACTATGAAAAATAATAGATTTTGTTTCAGCTTTTATTTCCTGTGGATTGTGTAGATGTGTGTGTTTATTGGTGTCTTAGCTTCAGTTGTCAACTTGACACACCTGGGAAGAGAGAACCTCAATTTGGAACTTGCATCCATTGGATTGGCCTGTGGGCATTTTCTTGATTGCTGATTTATGTCAAGGGTCCCAGCACACTTTACTAAATGCCATCCCCAGGCAGGTGGACCTGGACCAATAAAAATATAGTTTATCAAGCCAGAGAAAGGTAGACACTAAGCAGAATTCCTCAATGGTCTCTGCTTCAGGCCCTGATTCAAGGTCCCTTGGCTTCCTGCCTTGGCCTCTGTCCATGGTAGACTATAAACTGTAAACCAAATTACTTCCTCCCTCTTCCCAATGTGCTTTTGGTCAATGTTTTATCACACCAACCAAAGGCAAACAAAAGTAATAGATGTTCACATTCATTTATGTGCAGATGAAGACGAACATATATCTGTACGTGCACACACTTGGGCACCAGAAGACTAGCTCAGCTTTTGCTCCTCCTTTTCTTTTAACAGTAATTTCCTTCAAAATTGCCGAAAAGTCTGGTCTAGCTGTCTAGTGAGTCTCCAGGATTGGCCTTGATGCTGGGAATGAAAGTGTGTACCACCATCTTATCAAACTGGAGACTTTACATTTGCAAGGCAAGTCATTTACTGACTGAGCTAGCCACATGCATCATGGTAGCTATTGTATAGGGTTTTTTTTTTTTCACATTCAAATATTTGTGCAGAATCTTGAACTAATTATAGGATATTAGGGATCTGGAGTCATCGTTGCCCCCATTACTCTACCAAATCAGTAGACATACACTACAGATATGAGAATTCGGTGGCCAGGTTATGCCAGGCTGGCTTTTCCCAGATCTTATATCATCTGTTTTACAACAGAAGCATAAGCAATATAGATATTCATTTATATTTTCTTTTTGAGCAAAATAGTCCCATAAAAGTACCCTAGCTTAAGTTCAGTTAATATGGAAGGTTTTTTGTTACTGCCAACAACAAAGTCTGTACAACGAGCCACAGTCATGAGCAGATGAGCATGTTAAAGCAATTATCACTAATGCCCATTCCATTTCACTCCTAGCTTTGTGAGGCTGAAGGTGTCACAGCTCCTGGCAAGAACTTGTCGTAGTTACTACTCCTGTGACTGTGATTAAAAAAAAAAATTCCTGACAAAGGCAACCTAAAGGAGAAAGGGTTTTATTCCATGTGCTATTCCATAAGGAAGAAAAGGCACAGGGGCAGGAGCATGAGACCACTGGTCACAGCTCATCTGCAGTCAGGAAGTGAAGGACAATGAATGCTGGTGCTCAGCTCACCCTCTCCGTCATATGCCAGCCAGGATGTGGAGCCCAGGGAATGAACTCCCCATAGACAAATGGGTCTCCTCACATTAATGAATGACCCCACCCCCACCCCTCAGCAAGCTCAGACACCTACTTTTCAAGTGAATCTGCATCCAATCAAGTTGACAATTGACACAAGGCATCATGTATTTTAGCCTCTGGTGATATCTCCCTTTCCAATTTTCACAGGAGATCATGAATCCTGAAGTAGGCAATCTGAGTTTGATGGGTCAGCCAAGATTTGTTGAGTCTCTCATAATCCCTGTGTACTATGCCTGATTCTGTGACTAGAGCCTACAATTCAGCTGTATGAACATTAACAAATGAGGTTATGTGGTCAGCATCTAGCAGAAACATCACTACCATGCACCTGAATTTCAGTTCCTGAATCACATGGGTTTTGTCCATCTACTCACACAGAATCTGCCTCGAGCCACTGTGACAAATTGCTCACTTTTTAATATATTTATCAACTTACCTTTAAACTGATAAGTTTAATTGAGGAGCAAAATTAAGAAATGATAGTAAGTGGTAGTTGGGAAGAAAATTGGGTAGTAAAATAAAATTAGCAATCTACAACATTTGTAGTAGCTCTTTGAATTATCTTCATGCCACAGAATAAACCTTGGACATTATGGAAACTACCCATGTTTAGGAACTGATATTCTTGGCCTCACGTGTTTGGGTTTGAGTTGAAAAGCCTTCCACTGGCCCACAGGTTTCAACACCTGAGCCTCGGCTTGTGGTGCTGCTGGATGCGTTATGAACTCATGTGAATGTGGACGAAGTGGTCACTTGGGGGCTGGCCTTAAGGGAGGTATATAGCATATCCCCAGTTCTTGTTTATTCTCTGCTTCCAAAGAGCAGACACACCGCCATCTGCTCACACATGCTTCCACCTCTCCCCTACATCCGATGATACCTTCTTGAACTGTGAGCCCAGATAAGCTACTTTCCCCTTAAGTTGCCTTATCAGATATTTTACTACAGCAACAGAAAAGTAACTGAGACATATTTGCAAACTTTTCACTAATGCATAGTATTCAACATTTGATATCTGATGTGCTAATGTATCGATTTCCATTACCTAATATTTGTGGAGCATGTTTTTTTTCCCCTCTTTCTTTCCTAAACATTGTATCTTAATGAATTTAAGCAGGCCATTTATTTATTAGGGGAAGAACTCCTTTATTTATCCATACATAGAGGAAATAGATGAACTTGTTTTCCTCCTTTATTAAATATTAGAGAAATAGAGTGGTGGTATGCTTTGGTTTATTCTGAATAAGTTTTTGTTTTGTTCTTTTTCTTGTGAGATAGGGCATCTCTGTGTAGCTCTGGCTGTCCTAGAATTCACTCTGTAAACCAGGTTGGCTTTGAACTCACTGAGATCCTCTGCCTCTGCCTCTGCCTCTGCCTCTGCCTCTCTGCCTCTGCCTCCGCCTCCGCCTCNCTCCGCCTCCGCCTCCGCCTCCGCCTCCGCCTCCGCCTCCGCCTCCGCCTCCGCCTCCGCCTCCGCCTCCGCCTCCGCCTCCGCCTCCGCCTCCGCCTCTGCCAGTACTGAGATCAAATGCAAGTGCCACCACTACCCAGCTTTTCTTCTTACTTTTAATTAACTTTTCACTGCACTTTATTTTCTTTGCTTTGAGGTTTTTTTTTTGATATTTACTTTAACTATGTATATGTATGTGCATTTCTGAACATACACATTGCGTGTTGGATGCAACTACTATGGAAACGAAAGCAGTGTTAGATTCCCTGGAGCAGGAGTTATAGCTGGTTATGAGCCACCAAACGTGGGTCCTCTGTAAGAACAGTTTGAAATATTAGACAATGAAACACATCTTCAGCCCCTGGGTTAGTGACAGGGTGACTAGCTAGAGTAGTCAAATTGGTGAATTCTGGGCTCAGCAAGAACCCTTGCCTTGGTAAATACAGTAGCAATTGATGGAGAAAGTCACCCGGCTCCATTCTTGACCCCCATCCCCTGCCACACTACCTCACAAAAACATACAGAAGATAAAAAAGAAAAGAAAATGACAGGAAATAAAAATTTTCAGAACAGCCATATCTATGGCCATGCATATTCACAAGTTTGTTGTTGGAAAATGAATGGGTCATATTGTCCTGCAATCACTACCCAAACCAAGCCAGAGTTTTGTGCTCAGCATATGTCCTGTAGACTGTTAAAATCTCTTTTGCTTTTCCCTGAGAAGGGATACTACCACAAATTGTCCCATTACTAGACAAGAAACAGTACTATCTGATGACACAGAGTACTGTTTCCTACATACTGAATTTTATCTGGCCCTTACTCCTGTTGTTATCCAACTAGTGTTCACTCATTCATAATTTCCCTCATCCAGTTAACCTATGAGTTTAAAGATGTGTGTGTATGTATGTGTGTATTGTGTGGTTGTGTGTGTGTGTGGTTGTGTGTGTGTGTGTGTCTGTCTGTCTGTCTGTCTCAGTAACTCAAAGCAGATCTACTGTAAGATCTGCTTTTTGTAAAACAAATTTTTGGAGTTGAAATGAAAGTGCGATAGATCTCTCTTAGATATGGAACATTTGTTCCCATTTGACAGAGCCCAGGACCACCGTGTAATCTAGGCAAGGCACTAACACCTGGGATACCATAGGCCACACCTCTTCCTCTCTACTGATGTTTCTGACTTAATTTTGAAGTAAAAAAAAATCACTAAAAATAAGTGACTCCCAAGGGTCTTCCCATTTATAAGTACAAACAAATGGACTCCCTATTGACTGTGTAGGTTAAGATTAGCTCCATTGCAAACCCCAGTGAGCTCATTTAAAGACATAATTAAGTAAACAGACCACAGAATTCGATAGCCAGGATCACAATAACAAACAAGATGACTTTTAGACACCTGCCAGTCCATGCTCCTGTTCCAGTGGGGCCCTTTATTGACAGCGTCCTCAGCACAACGTGCTTCTTGACATTTCTCATCAAGACATTCTTCCATAGGATGATGTGGTTCTACAATCTTTTTGTACATGGTTTTGAAATTTATTTTTTCCTGTGCAGTTAATGTCAATATATAGTTTATTAGTATACATTAATTATATATAACAGATGGTTTTGTAACATATAAAAAGGTTGATCAGATTCACATTATTTATCTGTATGTGTATGTGACTGTGTGAGAGAGTATCTGATCCTATGCAGCTGAATTTACAAGTGGTTGTGAGCACTTGAAATGGTTCTGGGAAGAGAACTCTGGTCAACTGAGTGGCAAGCACTCCTAACTGTGAGCCACTACTCCAGCCCCAGTACAGCATCTTCCTTCTTGGAGTGAAATATTAAGCCATTCTCACAGATTGCTCTCCATTGATCCCTGCCCACTCTTGTGATTTTTCTTCCCAGCTGAGAACTGGGTCTCAGTTGAACTCAGTTCTCAGAGAACTGGGGTCTCATCTATTTTTGTTGTTGTCTTTGACTCAGTGAGTTTCATGAAGGTAATTTTTTTTTTTTACTTTTACAAGTGAACACTCATTTGTAAATAAGTTAGGAAACAAAATTGCCACATTTGTATACATTCCTGTTATTTGACATAATTGAGCTTAGAGAAAATTTAGCCTCTGGAAAGTTCCTTAAATAATGTGACTCATTAACGTTTGACCAGAGCACATCAACTCTAAACAACAAATTACACTGCAAGGTTGCTGGGTTTTTCTTTTCCATTTTATTGGAAAACTCATTTATTTTTAAGAGAGATCTTTCATTAATCTCATCTGGCATGTCTTTGTGTATGTGTGTATGTATTTCCTGCAGTTAAAGTTAAACTCTACCCTTAGAGAGAATGCTCACAAAATTATATATGATGGGGCTGATGCAGCTCCTAGCTGGCGTGCTACAACCTGCTTGGTGAATGAATATTTTTAAGCTGCTTTGAAGTCTTGAATATGGAAATAGAAGAAAAATGTGATTACTGTCACTATAACCCTGCCAAATTTGTTAATGAGGCAATATTCATTATTTTGTCTTGAGCGAAATTTGACGGTTGTTTTGCAAACAGTACACACTAATGATTAACACGTAAACTAAGCTTAGCTTTATGGTTGGGGTGCCTTTTATGTAGATTCATGCAGTTTTTCCCTAGTGTTGGAGAGAAATCAATTTTTACAGTTTCAACTATTACATTTATATAGTACTGATCCTCAGAGTAGATAAAGTGGAGGCGAGTAAGCTTCACGGTGAATATGTATAGTCTCTTATGTTGTATGTTCATGTAAGTATTTTGTGTGGTGGCATCCATCTTTTTAATCAGAGTTTCTAAAATCTTAAAATCCCATGATACACAATCATCTTAGCCTTTACTAATGCTAAGTTCCCTAAATTGCTTAGTATAAGCTCTTTGCCCAAAAGATTGGTGATTTTTTTTCTATTTTTAAGTGTGTGTGTATGTGTGTGTGTGTGTGTGTGTGTGTGTGTGAGAGAGAGAGACAGAGACAGAGACAGAGAGACAGAGAGACAGAGAAACAGAGACAGACACAGAGACAGACTACTGAGTGTAGTACCTATACAATCCAGTAGAAGGAGCCAGAGGACTTGGAGCTGGCAGTGTAGGATGTGAGCAACCCAATGAGAATACTGAGAATTGAACTCTGGTTCTTTACAAGAGCAGTATTTTTTTAAACTGCCGAGAGATCTCTCTAACACTAGCTCTTCTTCCCTAATTCAAAGGTCCCCTATGTCCCACACCCTGTAGTGATTCCAATTAGCATCAAAGTTAGAACTTGGTGTCATACAACCAATAACATGTTAAATTACTTCAACAACTTACCAAATCATTTATAAATTATATTTTCCTGTGCTTTATAAAATATTTCAATGATCACAAAGACTCATACCCCCACACTAAGGACTTTTACCATATTAATTAAACTGTGCTTATTATGGACTGAATATAGAATGATCCCATGGCTCAAATGTCAAAGACTTGATTACAGATTATGGCACTATTGAGGGCTATCTGGGTAAAGATAGGCAAACCTCAAACATGGGCTAATACATGGATGAGTGAGCTATTAGGAGTCAGTATCAGGTTGAATGAAGTCAGGCATTAGGTCTGTGTTTTGTGTGTGTGTGTGTGTGTGTGTGTGTGTGTGTGTGCACGCACTCTCATGTGCTTGTGTTTTATCATAGACCCTTTGTTCCTTCACGTTTCTTTCTACATGGCTGCACCCTAGGTGTGTATCTTTCTTTCAACATGCCCTTCTGCCATGATACTTCTACCTTGCTACACTTGCTTCCTAAAAGCAACTTCTGAAACTTCTAAAGCAGCAAGGCAACACAGACCCTCCCTCCCCGGAGTTCCTTATGCCAAGTACTTTGTTACAATGTAGGAGGCAGCCAACCCAATACTTAACTTCTTTGCCCTTACCACGAGTAAATCTTTGATATTTGCACTTTGCAGTCATTTGAGAAACATGCAAACTGGAGCCAGCCTGCATTTTTATTGAGAGGAAAGGTACACTGCAAATTGAAAGATACTAATTTTCATTCCTCCCGTCTCCTGAAATCCCTTGGAGACTCCTAAGTTAATAGTTTTAGAAGAGTTTAGATAAATTGGTTGTGTAGGCTTATAATGTAGTGCTAAAGAGAGATAGGGGTATTCATGAGATGATAAGAATAATAGTAATAACAAAGGCAGTTTATGGAGCAGAAAATGAGTGAAATTACAAAAATGCTAATCATTTTTTCCATATCAAATTCCTTGCAACAAGTACCTGCAGGCAGGGGATATATCTGGCAGTCTTCCGTACACACAACCTTTTTGTACCTAAACTATGTATTTGACAAGTACATGTTAACTTGAACTTCATACTTAAAAGATTAAGAAAGAGAATGGAACAAATACAGTAATGAAAAAAAAAAAACCAACTTACTTAAGATGTCATCTACTGTTGAAGTCATGTTTTACACCCAAGATAATAAGTAAATTGGTCTCTACCTGAAGAAACTATGTTTTAAAATTTCTCTGACTCTAAGGAAAGAGAATCAGACACCTTAGTAGTAAATCTTAACCTTTCCATATAAAAAGACAACAGGGATATGTGTTAGAAATAAAAATATAGTGGTTTAAGTATATTCTTCCCTTTATTTTACTCTTTATTTTTATGTGTCCATATATCTATGTGTGGATATATGCATGAGTCTAGTACCCATAGAGGCCAGAAGAGGACGACAGATAACCTGAAGTGAAGTTACCAGTGGTTGTAAGTGGCCCCTCATGGGTGATGGGCACCTAATTGTGGTCCTCTGAAAGAACATGAGATCTAAGCCACTCCTCCAAATGCTCACTGCACCACAGCTGAGTCCACCCTTCCCAGAGGCTCACTGCAGCACAGCTGAGCCACTCCTCCAGATTCTCACTCTAGCAGAGCTGAGCCATTCCCTCCAGATACTCACTAAAACACAGCTGAGCCTCACTGCAGCACAGCTGATCCACCCCTCCAGGTGCTCACTGTAGCACAGCTGAGCCATCCCCTCCCAGATGTTCACTGCAGCACAGCTGATCCACCCCTCCCAGATGCTCACTGTAGCACAGCTGAGCCATCCCCTCCCAGATGTTCACTGTAGCACAGCTGATCCACCCCTCCATGTGCTCACTGTAGCACAGCTGATCCACCCCTCCCAGATGCTCACTGTAGCACAGCTGAGCCATCCCCTCCCAGATGTTCACTGTAGCACAGCTGATTCACCCGTCCAGATGTTCACTGTGACATACCTGAGTCATTCCTTCCCAAATGCTTACTGTATCACAGCTGCTCAGATGCTCCTTGCAACACAGCTGAGCCATGCCTCCCGTCACTCATTTTTTTTAAAGGTTTTTTTTAACATTTGTTTTGCATGTGTCTCTGTGGTTTTATGTGAATGGTATGGATGTGTAAGTACCATTGTGCTCGCACCATTCTGCATGAGTGGAGACCAGAAAACAATTAGCAGGAGTCCATTTTTTCTTCTTTTTCCATCAAGTGGGGGGGAGAGGTATCAAGGGATTTGGAACTTAAGGCACAATGCTCACTGGCTCTTTTACCCTCTAAGCCATCTATCCAGCTTCTTCTCCCTTAATCAGGATGTCAAAAAAATATTCATTAGACAAAAATATCAGCTCAGCCTCTGCCAGGAATAGAAAACCTATCCTACACTCTTCATTTTGTTTAACAGTGCATGGTTACCTATGATATGTGTTATGAGGTCCACAGCTTCTTTTTACTTGAAATGCTATTCATAGTCACATGTACAGAAAGTAAAAGTGAGTCTCTTCAAATTTCTTTGTGTGGTTCTAGAATGATAGTTCAGTGGTTAAGAATGCTTGCTAAAACTTTTGACCCAAAATATATCCTGCAAGGATAGAAGGAGCAGAGACTGAGGGAATGGCCAACCAATGAATGGCCCAACATGATACCCATTCCATGGGCAAGCACCAAGCCCTGATACTATTAATGAACTCCGTTATTCTTGTAGACAGGAGTCTAGCATGGTTGTCCTCTGAGAGGCTTCATCCAGCAGCTCGCTCAGACAGATGCAGACACCCATAGCCAAGCAGTGGATGGAGCTTGGAAACTTTTATGGAAGAATAGCAGGAAGGATTGCAGGCCCCAAAATGGATAGGAACTCCACAGATGTATCAAGAGAGTCAACTCACTTGGAACTCTGGGTGCTGTCAGAGTCTGTACCACCAACCAAAGAACATACATGGGCTGGACCTAGGTGTCCCTACACATATGTAGTAGATGTACAGTGGGGATGTAATGTGAATAAATAAATAAATAAATAAATAAAGCTCGTCATTCTTACAGAGGATCTTGAGTTCGTCTCTCAGTACTGTTATTAGATGCGTCACAGACATAACTCCAGTTCCAACTGGATCTGTCACCCTCTTCTGGCCTCCACACTCACTGTGCTCATGTGCATATACCCCACATAGACAGACACACATATGAATAAATAAAATTGATATTAAAATATATTTTGTCTATGTTAAATTTTCTACAACTCTCTTATTCACAAAAATAAACTGTGAACATATGAAGAAAAACTATGAAGGAAAATACATGAAATAAAATACAATTTTGAGGTTTATTTTTATTACTTCTAATTGTGTGTCTATATGTATGGATGTTTGGGGGAGGGTATGTGCATGTGATTGCAGTACCTGGGGAGGACAGAGGTGTGCTATACTCTGGAATTGAAGTTGCACATAGTTGTGAGCTAGCCAGCTTGGGTGCTAGGAATGGAACTCCGGCTATGCAAGTATGTCATCAGGTAACTTTTGATTCAAGTATTGTGATGGAAAATACATAAAAGTGGCTGGTACACTTATCTGTGGGTTAGGACGTGGGTGTTGGATGAATGAACTGTGAGAAACTGGACATCTTAGTTTTCTGGCTGCATGTGGGCACCAATGCCATCTTCCTATATGACTTGCTTTATTAGGCTGCAAACTCCATATGACTAAAATCATTGTTTTATAAGAAAGCAGAAACCCATATCTCCCTACATAATGTGACTATTACTCAGGCCACAGCACTAATGCAAGATTAAGAAGAAAATGGCTGGGATTCTAGGTTAATCTGCTCCATAAATGACTTGTAGTCTGTGACGCAGTTTGCTTACTTCTCAATGTGAAGGCAATACTGTTTATAAAGAATCAATGGATTTCTAGCTTCTAGGGTAATTGTGAGCAAGAAGCAAAATGGTATTTATAGGATGCTTTAAAGATCACTAACTATAGTAAATACTGTAGACAGATGGCTACACATACAAGCCCAGACACAACATACATGGGCAGAAACAAAAGGAAAAATGTACATAAACACAAATATATACATAGGCACACATATACACACACATGTAAATATATATACACACATAGAGGAA
>NC_034594.1:98972512-98979791 GCF_900095145.1 Mus pahari
TCCTTGCTGGCCTATGGACACACCACACTTCCTACACCTTGTGGGCACAGAATCATTTGGAAAGAAGGCCTGAAAGCTTCAGTGAAGATGAGGTAGCAACATGACTGTAACATCTCTTACTGTCTTGTGTTACCTCTGGGCATTAAGTGAATAGACACTTGTCTGAAATTTCACCTGGTAGAACAAGAAGGGAAAGGCTTCAAAAGGAAGCTTATGTCCTAATTTAAAATATTTATTTTTATTTTTTATTCGTGCCTGAGCAGCATAGTGTGTGTGTGTGTGTGTGTGTGTGTGCGCGCACACACACACACACACACACACACACACACACACACACACACGCGCGCGCGCGCGCGCGCAGTACGGGTGTGTGAGTTCCCACAGAGGCCAGATAAGGGTATCAGATCGCCCAAAGCTGGAGTTACAAAGGTTGTAGGCCACTTGATGTGGAGTCTCAAAACAGAACCAGGGCCCTCCAGAAGATCATTAACATGCTCTAACCACCAAGCCATCACTTCAGCCCTATTGTCTTAGTTCCATTTCCTGAAGCTGTGATAAAGGATCCTGAGAAAAACAGCCTATAGAAGAACTGGCTTGTTTTAGCACCCAATTTCAAATTATAGTCCCTCATTGTAGAGAGGCAAGGTGTCAGGTACTTAAAGCATCAGCTCATACCACACCCACAGTCAAGAGCAAATAGCAATAAATTAACACGTTCTAGAACTCAGATTTCCTTCTCTGCCCATATACAATCCAAGACTCTTACTTGAAGAATGCTGTCTGCCACACCTGAACTCTTCCCATGTCAGTCAGCATAATCAAGACAATCTAAACCCAGAGACATGCCCAAAGGTCAGTGTGAACTAGACACTTCCTCAACAAGGCTCTCTTTGCAGATGATTCCAAATTGTGTCAAACAGATCATTTAAATCTGTGATCACAAAGCCATATAAAGAAGGGGCAAATATATCCTTTCCTGTGATTCTCCTCTGTACCAGCCAACTGCTCAAGTTGAAAGTGATGATACTTAAAGGGAGAAAGTGATGAGATAGCCTCAGGTTCATTTTGCTTTTTTCTACTCATCCAGAATAAATTCACAGCATGCACACATCAAGATATGATAC
This sequence comes from Mus pahari, assembly GCF_900095145.1. Classification (NCBI taxonomy): domain Eukaryota; kingdom Metazoa; phylum Chordata; class Mammalia; order Rodentia; family Muridae; genus Mus; species Mus pahari. The sequence continues at coordinate 98,973,637 of NC_034594.1, forward strand.
TAAAAATGCAGATGGGATCAATGTGAGCAATATGTCTTCTGTTCTAGTAAGAAACAACATATTCACATGCTCAAGGTATGGGAAACAAATTATATAACTAGGGTGACATAACACACAAAATAATGCTCTTACATTTTTGAAACAAATATAATAAAAACATAAATGATAAAATATGTTCAAAATGTATCTACTTATTTATAGTTGTGCGTGTGTGTGTGTGTACGTGTGTGTGTGTGTGTGTGTGTGTGTGTGTGTGTGTGTGTGTGTGTGTGTGTGTGTGTGCAGAGGGTGGCAGATCCACTGTGGCTAGAGTTACCAGTGGTTGTAAGTGGCCCATATCATATTGGACAAGAGCAATATAGGTTCTTAACAACCAAACCATCTCTCCAACCCAAAATTTCTTTGTTATTTATAATGTCACTAAACATCAAATTAATTCTTATTGTTCACTCCTGTGCATACTGACCTCTGGGACTTTTCTCTGCATTTTAAGTTTCCACAGGAACTTTGATAGTACACATTTGTGCTCCTGTATCCAGTTTGAAGTTCTGTAGGTTTTAACGCTGAACATAATTTTGCAGCCTGCAATTTAAACACTAAGTTGTTTCCTCAGCCCCCAATTTCAAAACTTTTCAAAGGCAAAAGATAAAGCCCTTTGTTTATAGAAAGCTTGCCCCATGGTCTATACTGCCTCCCATGGCATGAAGGATGCTGAGGAATGAATAAGGTCCCTCTTCAGATTACAAATTAGGCAGTGACTATTGAGTGCAATACCTTTAATCTCCCCTCTGCCCTGCCCTGCCCTGCCCTGCCCTGCCCTGCCCTGCCCTGTGATTTTTCTTGCTTTGCTTCTGATGTACTAACAAGCCTCCCTTGCACCTGGCCTTCTCAGTTGATCTGTCTCCTGATAGTGCATAATACATTGCATGGTGAATTTGGAAATTGAGAAATATGAGTCTATGAAACAGACAGTATTGACTATGCCTTTTCATTTTACTATATTCTACATTTTATACCATTCTTATTTTTCTTTATAAACTTCTTGTCAAATATTTTGAACAGTCATTTGCTTCATCTGTGGTTTTCAAGCTTTCTAAACATACTAGGAAATCAATGAAAAAAAATGACCAGGACATTGTAGCATATAAAAATCCAATCCAAAGTATGCATACATACACACACACACACACACACACACACACACACACACACACACACACACACTCATATACTAAATCCAAATTCTCATATATATGAGTGTCTAAAAATTAATTCTAAAGTGCTATTTTCCACCAAACATACAGAAGTGCTGAATTTTATGACTCTGAGCATGCTTTGCCTATTTTTTATAGTTTATCTAAATATTTGAAAATGATTGATACTCTAATTAAAGCAGCTTCTAAATTATACATGACTCTTTTCTACAAACAACAATAAAACAGCATGTGACACAGAAGCATGTTTACGCCAAGGATTTCAGTAATTCGATTGTGAAATAATGAATGTTTCATTATTCAACTTATGCTAATTTCTTAACCCGCTCCACCTGCTCCTTTAGATAACCAGAGCCTGGATTTGTCTGTGAATATTTGGATTGTGTTCTCTCAGATGCTGAACTGCCTCATTCCTTTTCTTCTTCAAAATAGCTGAGAATTTGGCCTGAACTTACTAGTTTCTCAACAGAGCTTTCTGTGTCCCAGGAGACAAAGTAAGATTTATTCTAAGTCAGAGCCAAGATGAAGTTATTGGTTTTAGTTCCATAATGAGCTGAAATAAGAACTAACACAAACACACCTCCCTGCTTGTGGTACAACATTCACTGTTTTGTTGTACCGTTTTCATTGCTGTGTCTAGTCTCCCAGTTGGCTATGAGGTCTTTGTGAGGAGGACCAGGGCTAGCCCCACTTACCATGCTTCCTCTAATTTATAATAGTGTTCTCCTTTGGATTCAAAAGAGAACTCAACCTGAATCACTCTCAACCTTTGGCCAAAGAAGCTTCTTTTTGCAGTTGGCAGCAGCGAGTGCAGAGACCCATACCTGCTTAAAGAGGTGACACTAAAAGGCTGACTGATCAGCCCTAAATGGGACATCACTCCAAGACTGAGAAAACAGCACAGAAGAGGAGGAAGAAAGACTGTAAGAGCCAGTGGATGGGGAAGATCCTGTGAAATAGGATCTTCGGGACACAGCAGGGACATAGTGCTTATGATCTGAGAATAGCTTTGTTTACCTCCTAAAGATGTGTATAAAATCAAAATTGCAGGATGGATGCGGGGGAGAAATGAGGCCCTGCTCCTCACTGAAGAGCTCAGGACACCAGCTGAGGGAGGGAGAAGGAGTGTTTGAGGCACATGAACATTGGTAGATATCTGATAGGCCACAGCATACCCCACAGTCATACACATAAGGGTATTCTAATCGGACTTAGTAAGTCACACAAAAAGAAGGAGGAGGAAGAAGGAGGAGAAAAAATAGAAGAGGAGGGGGAGGGAGAAGAGGAAGAAACATTTGAAGAGGATGTGTGGGAGACATAAGGAAGAGTTAGAAAGGGAGATTGGGGTTAAGTGAAGAGGAGGATACTTCACTATACATACATACATATATTTATATATAATATTATCAAGCATAAAATATTATTAAACTATAAATACAGTTTTACAAAAACATTCTGAAGAATGGAGTAGTGAAAAAAGACATTCCAAGCCCAGATATCCCACTGACTTTTGATTGTTACTCTCACTGGGCTCCGTATATTTAACATTAATATGAATTAAAGGGAACAGCAAAATTGCAACTAACAACACAAAGCCAGATTGCTTAGCTGTGTTCTTAGGAAGAAAGATGACACACAGGCAGACCATTTGTTCTGTTAAGTGTTTGCTTTTATGTTATTGTTGTTTCTGAAGGAGGAAATTCAGGAACCTGTTGGATTAGCCACACCAGACTGCAAAGAAGGTACCAGTCTCTTCTGGGGTAGAATAATGACCAGGTTAGGGAGAGATGCTTGGATATGTGTCTAAGATCAAAAGCCTTTGCTTCCCTTTACCAGTTTTGTCAGGAGAGAGCTGGTCTCCCAGGAGTACTGACACAGACTTACAGACTCAGAGACGAACAAGCTCCAGCTAGAGACAACAAGAACATCTAATACCAGATGACAAAATTACCAGATGACAAAAGGCAAATGCAAGAATCTTACCAATAGAAACCAAGACTACTTGGCATCATCAGAGCCCACCACTCCCAACACAGCGAGTCCAGGATACCCCAACATACCAGAAAAGCAAGATTCAGATTTTAAAATCATATCTCATGATACTGATAGAGGGATTTAAGAAGGATATTAATAGCACACTTAAAGAAATACAGGAGAACACAGCTAAACAGGTAGAAGCAATTAAAGAGGAAACATAAAATCCCTTAAAGAATTACAGGAAAATACAACCAAACAGGTGAAGGAATTGAACAAAACCATCCAGGATCTAAAAATGGAAGTAGAAACAATGAAGATATCACAAAGGGACACAACTCTGGAGATAGAAATCCTAGGTTAGAAATCAGGAGCCACAGATGCAAGCATCACCAACAGAATACAAGAAGATTCCATAGAGAGCATAGACACAACAATCAAAGAAAATGAAAAAAGATCCTAATTCAAAACATTAAGAAAATCTAGGACACAATGAGAAGACTAAATCTAAGATGAATAGGTATAGATGAGAATGAAGATTTTCAACTTAAAGGGCCAGTAAATATCTTCAACAAAATTTAGAAGAAAACTTCACCAACATAAAGAAAGAGATGACCATGAACATACAAGAAGACTACAGATCTCCAAATAGACAGGGCCAGAAAAGAAATTCCTCTGGACACAAAATAATCAGAACAACAAATGCACTAAATAAAGATAGAACATTGAAAGCAGTAAGAGAAAAAGGTCAAGTAACATATAAAGACAGACCTATTAGAATGACACCAGGCTTCTCACCAGAGACTATGAAAAACAGATCCTGGACAGAGGTTATACAGACCCTAATAGAACACAAATGCCAGCCCAGGCTACTATACCCAACAAAACTCTCAATTACCATAGATGGGGAAACCAAAGTATTCCATGACAAAACCAAATTTACACAATATCTTTCCACAAATCCAGCCCTTCAAAGGATAATAAAGGAAAAATTCCAACACAAGGAGCAAAACTATGCCCCAGAAAAATCAAGAAAATAATCTTTCAACAAACCTAAAAGAAGATAGCCACATGAACAGAATCCCAACAATAACAACAAAAATAACAGGAAACAACAATTACTTTTCCTTAATACCTCTTAATATCAATGGACTCAATTTCCCAATAAAAGACATAGACTAACAGACTGGCTATGTAAACAGGATCCAACATTTTGCTGCATACAGGAAACCCACCTCAGTGACAAAGACAGACACTACCTCAGAATAAAAGGCTGGAAAACAATTTTCCAAGCAAATGGTCCCAAGAAACAAACTGGAATAACCATTATAATATCAAATAAAATCATCTTTCAACCTAAAGTTATCAAAAAAGACAAGGAGGGACATTTCATACTCATCAAAGGTAAAATCTTCCAAGATGAACTCTCAATTCTGAATATTTATGCTCCAAATGAAAGGGTATCCACATTCATTACAAAAAAAAAAAAAAAAACCTTTAGTAAAGCTCAAAGCACACTTTGTATCACACACAATAACAGTGGGAGACTTCAACACCCCACTCTTATTAATGGATAGAACATGGAAACAAACTAAACAGAGACACAGTGAAAAATCATAGAAGTTATGAAACAAATGGATTTAACTGATATTCTGAGAACATTTTATCCTGAAACAAAAGGATCATCTCAGCACTTCATGGTACCTTCTTCAAAACTGACCATATAATTGGTCGCAAAACAGGACTCAACAGATACAAAAATATTGAAATAATCCCATGCCTCCTGTCAGATCACCATGGACTAAGGATGATCTTCAATAACAAGATAAATAGTAGAAAGCCCACATACATGTGAAAGCTGAACAACATTTTACTCAACGATAACTTGGTCAAGGAAGAAATAAAGAAAGAAATTACAGTCTTTTTCGAGTTTAATGAAAATGGAGCCACAATATACCCAAACTATGAGACACAATGAAAGTAATCCTAAGAGCAAACCTCATTGCTCTAAGTGAAAAAAAAAACAAAAAACAAAAACAAAAACAAGCAAAACAAAACAAAACAAACAAACAAAACAGAGAAAGCATACTAAAACCTCTAGAAAAAAGGGAAGAAAATTCACCCAAGAGGAGTAGACTGCAGGAAATAATCAAACTTGGGGCTGAAATCAACCAAGTGGAAATAAAAAGCGCTATGCAAAGAATCAACCAAACCAGGACCTGTTTCTTTGAGAAAATTAACAAAATAGATAAACCCTTAGCCAGACTACCTAGGGGGCACAAGGACAGTATCCTAATTAACAAAATCAGAAATGAAAAGGGAGACATAACAACAGAATCTGAGGAAATCTAAAAGATCATCAGATCCTACTACAAAAGCCTATACTCAACAAAACTGGAAAACCTGGATGAAATAGACAATTTTCTAGACAGATACCAGGTACCAAAATTAAATCAGGATAATGTTAATGATCTAAACAGTCCCATATCCCCTAAAGAAATAGAAACAGTCATTAATAGTCTCCCAACCAAAGGAAAAAAAAAGGCCCAGGAGTGATGGGTTTAGTGCAGAGTTCTATCAGACCTAAGAAGACCTAATTCCAGTACTCCAAAACTATTCCACAAGATAGAAACAAAAGGTACACTCCCTTATTCGTTCTGTGAAGCAACAATTACTCTGATACCTAAACAACACAAAGACCCAACAAAGAAAGAGAACTTCAGANCAATTTGCCTTATGAATATCGATGCAAAAATACTCAGTTAAATTCTCACAAACAGAATCCAAGAACACATCAAAATGATCATCCATCATGATTAAGTAGGCTTCACCCCAGGGATGCAGGGGTAGTTCAATATATGGAAATCCATCAACATAATCCACTATATAAACAAACTCAAAGACAAAACCCACATGATCATCTTGTTAGATGCTGAGAAAGCATTTGACAAAATCCAACACCCCTTC
>NC_034594.1:98980148-99003842 GCF_900095145.1 Mus pahari
TCAAAATATCACTATTTGCAGATGATATGATAGTATACATAAGTGACCCCAAAGATTCTACCAGAGAACTCCTAAACCTGATAAATAACTTCAGTGAAATAGCTGGATATAAAATTAACTAAAACAAATCAGTGGCCTTTCTCTACACAAAGAATAAACAGGATGAAAAAGAAATTAGGGAAACAATACACTTCAAAATAGTCACAAATAATATAAAATACCTTGGTGTGACTCTAACTAAGCAAGTGAAAGATCTGTATAAGAACTTCAAGTCTCTGAAGAAAAAACTAGAAGATGATCTCAAAAGATGGAAAGATCTCTCATGCTAATGAATTGGCAGGATTAATATAGCCAAAATGGCTATCTTGCAGAAAGCAATCTACAGATTCAATGCAATCCCCATCAAAATTCCAACTCAATTCTTCACAATGTTAGAAAGGGCAATTTGCAAATTCATCTGGAATAACAAAAAAAACTAGGATAGCAAAAACTATTCTCAACAATAAAAGAACCTCTCAGGGAATCACCATCCCTGACCTCAAGCTCTACTACAGAACAAATGTAATAAAAACTATATGGTACTGGTACAGTGACAGACAAGTAGATCAGTGAAATAGAACTGAAGACCCAGAGATGAACACACATTGATCTCTGACATAGGAGCTAAAACCATCCAGTGGAAAAAAGATGGCATTTTCAACAAATGGTGCTGTCTCAACTGGTAGTTAGCATGTAGAAAAATGTGAACTGATCCATTATTATCTCCTTGTACAAAGCTCAAGTCTAAGTGGATCATGGAACTCCAAATAAAACTAGAGACCTTGAAACTTAGAGAAAATGGGGAAGACTCTCGAAGATATGGACTCAGGGGCAACATTCCTGAATAGAACAGTGATGTCTTGTACTATAAGATCAATAATCGACAAATGGGACCTCATAAAATTGCAAAGATTCTGTGAGGCAAAGGAAACAGTCAATGAGACGAAAAGGCAACCAACAGCTTGTGAAAAGATCTTTACCAATTCTAAATCCAATAGAAGGCTAATATTCAATATATACAAAGAACTCAAGAAGTTAGATCCAGAAAACCAAATAACCCCATTAAAAAATGGGGTATAGAGCTAAACAAAGAATTCTCAACTGAGGAATACCAAATGGCTGAGAAACACCTGAAAAAATGTTCAACATCCTTAGTCATCAGGGAAATGCAAATCAAAACAACCCTGAGATTCCATCTCACTCCAGTCAGAATGGCTAAGATAAAAAACTCAGGTAACAGCAGATGCTGGCAAGGATGTGGAGAAAGAGGAATACTCCTCCATTGCTGGTGGGATTGCAAGTTGGTACAACCACTCTGGAAATTGATTTGGTGGTTCCTCAGAAAATTGGACATAGTACTACCAAAGACCCAGCAATACCTCTCTTAGGCATATACCCAGAAGATGTTCCAACATGTAATAAGGACACATGCTCCACTATGTTCATAGCAGCCTTATTTATAATAGCCAGAAGCTGGAAAGAACCCATATGTCCCCAACAGAGGAATGGATACAGAAAATATGGTACATTTACACAATGGATAAATCTATTAAAAATGAATTTATGAAATTCTTAGATAAATGAATGGATCTGGAAGATATCATCCTAATAAGGTAGGTAACTCAATCACAAAAGAACACACATGATATGCACTCACTAATAATTGGATATTAGCCCAGTATCTCAGAATACCCAAGATACAATTTGCAGAATACATGAAACTCGAGAAGAAGGAAGAGTAAAGTGTGGATACTTCAGTCCTTCTTAGAAGGGGGAACAAAATACCCATGGAAGGAGTTACATAGACAAAGTTCGGAGCAGAAACTGAAGGAATGATCATCCAGAGACTGCCCCACCTGGGGATCCATCCCATAAACAACCACCAAACTTAGACACTACTGCAGATGCCAACAAGGGCTTGTTAACAGGAGCCTGATATAGTTGTCTCCTGAGAGGCTCTGCCAGTGCCTGGCACATACAGAAGTGGATGCTCACAGTCATCCACTGAACAAAGTACAGAGTCCCCAATGAAGGAGGTAGAGCAAGTACTCAGGGAGCTGAAGCGGTTTGCAGCCCCATAGGAGGAACAACAACATGAACTAACCAGTATCCCCAGAGTTCCCTGGGACTAATCCACCAATCAAAGAAAATACATTGGTGGGACTCATGGCTATAGCTACATATGAGCAGAGGATGGCCTAGGTGGTCATCAATGGGTAGAGAGGCCCTTGGTCTTTGGAAGGTTCTATGCCCCAGTATAGTGGAATGCCAGGGTCAGGAAGTGGGAGTGGGTGGGTTTGTAAGCAGCAGGGATGGGTGGTGGGGAAGGATAGGGGATTTTCAGAGGGGAAACTAGGAAAGGGGATAACATTTGAAATGTAAATTAAGAAAATATCTAATTAAAAAAAGGAAAAAAAAAGGGTCAATGGGCTAGAGAGTTGGTTCATTCAGTAAGGGCATTAGCTGTACTTGCCAATACCTAATTTTGGTTCTAAAATATTTTAAAAAGTATCTTTTTAAAATACAAATTGAAATGCAAAGGATGAAGCTAAATCATTCACTTTCTGACATCCACAGAACAAAGGAGACCATGGCCCATGAGGCAACTTAGGAATTTAGGATTGCCTGAAATCTGTGGAGATAAGAAGAATTAGTCATAGAGTTTTTTTCTTTCTCTCTCCCTTCCTCTATCCATACCTCTCTCCCTTCCCCCTCTCACTGTTTGTGTGTACAATACTTGTATGCACATGTGTATATTGGGGCAGGTTTGTGTGTACAATACTTGTGTGCACATGTGTATATTGGGGCAGGTGTGCATTTGCACAGGCTTGAGTGTGGCATCAGGTATCCTTCATCTCTCTCCACTGTATTTTTTGAGAGAGGGTCTCTTACTGAACCTAGAGCTCACAAGTGGGCCTCCAGGACCTGCCTCTTTCTGTATCCCAAATGTTGGAACTAAAGACTCCTTTGCGTTGCCCAACCTTCACATAAGTCCTGGGATTTTAGACTCAGGCACTTACGTTTGTACAGGAAGCACATTGCCCACTGTGTTATTTCCTTACTCCTAACATGTTCATTTGCATTCCTATCCCACATTTTATGCTATTATCATTTACTGTTCAGTGGTGTGGACTGAATTATATCTCCCCAAAGTTACATGTTGAAGTCTTAATGTCAAAACACAACTACACTTGAAATTACTATAGTTAATATTAGGTAACCGGGATAGCTGTGTGCAGTATGACCAGTGTACAAAGAGAAATTGTGGACCCAGGGAGGAGAAGAAGAAAGGTCATGAGAAGACAGGATGGACAAGGGACAGGGCCTTAGGAGAAATCTATCCTTCAGACCTCTTGGACTCAGATTTTAGACAAAGGAAATAGATTTTTGCTTCTTACCACCTGGTGAACTTTTGGGTCTCAGTGGAACAGAGAGTGAACCTCCAGGCAGAAAACTATGCCTTTATGTTTTTGTACCATTTCCAAACAACAAGTACAGGCTCTAGAAAAATTTGTTCACATCTATTTATAGATGGATAATGAGAGAAGTGGCTATCACAGATACCACTCCAGCCTGCATCCGACCACCAGCCTAGGAAACCTACGGCAGTAGGGAGGCATTGGCCACAGCAGATCTGCTTATTTCCTTGTTCTTTCTCACGGCTCCTTGTGTCTTCTGTTTCCCCGCATAATGTCTAGTTTTGATCATTAACTGAATGCATTATACAATCACAGGGGAAGTATATCAAAGAGGGGTTGTCTAGGTCACATTACCTTGGTTTTCTTGATGGACACGGAAAGAAGCAACTTAAAAGTGAGTAGATACATTCCCTGGGCCTTATTCCCAAATTATCTAAGTAGAGAAAGCAAGAGGGGCAGCAAGCATGCACACCCTCATTCCCTCACTGGCCTTGACTGGGACTTCTTGTTTCTGGTCCTCCCTTCTTGGATAACCCTCCAGGATGGACTGTCATCTAGAATTGTAAGATGAAGTAAGCCTTCTCTTTCATAAGTTGCTTTCTGTCAGAGTGTTTTTACCCCCCCCCCCCATAACAGTAAATGAAGCTAAGACACTGAGGTCAGACAGGAAAATTAGTTGCCACTATGGTAAATATGAAGTGGGACTGGGTCATGGAAACTATAGAATTTCTGAGTCTATCTTCAGTTGTTGTTGGCTGTGGGACAACCATCTCCACTGACACAAGCATGAGCTTCCCTTTCCTGGCTCTGGGCAAGTGTCCCCAGTCCATAGGCTCCCAATTCTGTTCTCTGCTCTTCAGAGACTCCCAGTGGCACTTGGATGTCCAAGAGTCTGAGAACCCCACGGCCCCAGTCTTGTCCACAGGCCCTGAGACCCTTGAACCAGCTCTGGCTTTCCCACTTCTCACGGATGTTTTCCCACCTCTGGGGCATGTCTTTAACCCCACAGGAAGAACAATAGCATCAATTTACCTGAGCCCTCAGAGTTCCCAGGGACTGAACCACCAACCAAAGAGTATACATGTGCCTGACCCTGGCTCCTGCTACATATGTAGCAGGAGACTGCCTCATATGACATCAGTGAGAAGGGAGGCACTTTGTCCTGTGAAGGATTGATACACCAGAGAAGGGGGATTCTAGAGGAGTAAGGCAAGGGTGGGTAGGTGGGTGGGGTAGCACACTCATAGAGGCAAAGGGAAGAGGAAGGGGGTGAGGGGTTCTTGTAGGGGCGATAAGGAGGGGGATAACATTTGAAATGTAAACAAATAAAGTGATTAATTAAAAAGAGACAAAACGCTAGCAACAAAGAAATAAGAATACACCTTGGAAACAAACAAAAGAGAGATGTATATCCTGCCATTGGGCAAATATTTCAATGCACTTGATCTAGATAAGGTTTGACTTGATACAAATAGAATATAAGAAGAGTTGTTAAATTATTTCAATGGATGGAACTGGAGAATACTCACACACTCTCTCTTATGTACATTGTAGCTTTTAATTTCCTGTAGGTATAAGTATGTGAATGTTAATGTGGAAGCCAGGGCAGTAGAAAGGGGAAAATAGGAGAGGGAAATTAGAGTCTTTAAGAAAGACAGTTGAGGAGGTAACAGAACACATATGTTATGGAAGTAGAAAGAGGAGATTGGGCACTAAAGTGTCCACATGGGAGAGGAGGCAGAAAGACAGGGAAGAGGAGCAGGTGGAGAAGTTTAACCAGAACTGTCTAGAAAAGGGCATAAAGAAGCTGTTATTTTGTATGCTAATTAAAAAATAAAGTACAATGTATTTTTTAATTAAATAAATTAACTTCTGAGACATCTAATCACACTACCTATGATTACAAGTTTTTGTGTGAGATATCGTTGACTGTAATCTTTCAGTCCCGCAGCTTTTGTCACTGGTAACCTGTTGAAGAGATTGATCGTTGTCTCTTCACCTACAGAGCTGGGAAGATAACAATGCTTTCTTCATGGAGTTAGAATGATTAAGGATGGAAGCTCCTGAGAGATTAAGTTTAATATTTGCCCCATAGAGAGTTCTCACTTTATGAAAACTATTGCGACTTATTGGATTAATGTGGTGGTTTTACTTTTCTTAAGAAGGATTATCAGCTGATCATTTAAGTGCACATTGCTTTATTTGGAAGATAAGTATCTGAGGCTGAGACAAGGCTCAAGGGTTAAGAGCACCTGCTGCTTTAGCAGAGGACCTGAGTTCAATTGCCATCGGTCATATAGGGCAGTTCACAACTGCTTGCAACTCTAGTTTCAGGGATTCTGACACCCTCTCCTGGGATCCAAGGGTAACTGCATTCACTCACATGTATGCGCGCGCGCGCGCGTTCGCGTGCACACACACACACTGAATAGTCTGTACTCTAAGATCTCCTTTCTAATTTTAGCCAAGCAAATAGTAGCTCTTCTTATTTCCAGCTTTTCTTATTGTAAATTTTTTTTTCTGAGATGTTTCTGAAATACCATAGTCATAGCCAATTGTAGGGTTGTAGGCCCTCATCTGGTTCCACCATAGGGCACAGATGCCTGGGGAGGTGGAATACAGGGAGTTTGTGCTTATCCTACTCAGCTGCCCATGCAGCCCAGGTGGGTGCTAGGCCATAGGGAAGTGGGAAAAGGGCTGGAGGGGCTGAAGGTGATTGCAACCCCATAGGAAGAACATTTATTCTTAAGTCTCTTCTTTCTAAACATTTCTGGGAATTTTTCTAATTTAATCTGATAAGAGGGTAGATATCCTGATCATCAAGTATATGTATTTGTCTAATCCTTTGTCTTTTGACTTGGCCTCATGACACCTGTGTGACCAGTTGACCATTTACAGTGAAGCACTGTAGGCTGAACACAGTGAATGTGATACAATTAGAGATGTAAGACTGGTGGTGGTGGTGGTGGTGGTGGTGGTGGTGGTGGTGGTGGTGGGGTGTGTGTGTGTGTGTTAGGGTTGGTTATGTGCACATGAGTGCAGATTCTCAGATTCCTCAGGAGGTGGAGTCACAGAGAGTTGAGATGCCTCACATGAGTGAAGGGAACCAAACTTGGGTCCTCTGTAGGAACCATATATGCAGTTAACTGCTAAGCCATGCCTTCATTCCCTAAAGTTCTAGCACTTAAAAATGTGGCTATTAGAAAAAAATGAATTCATTACTAGTAAGTGAGAAGTCTGGTTCTGTTCAGTACAATAGCAGTCAAGAAAGAAAAATCAAATTATAAATGTAAACTCTTAACTTTGCCAAGCAAGTACCTATGTGTTATTTCATGTTAATGATGGTGCTTACGTGTACACATATGTATTGAGTCCAGATGTCAGCCTCAGCGATATTCTTCAGGTACCATACACTTAATTTTTTGAAACAGTCTCTCTCATGAGACTTGAAATTTGCCATTTCAGCTAGACCAGCTGGCCAGGAAGTTCCAGAGATGCAACTGACTACGCCTTATCAGCACTGGCATTATCAGTACATGCCACCATGCCAGAAATTTTTTATATGTTGAAGAAAGAATGTTCCTTATTTTTGTGAGGCAAGCATTTTACTATGTTCCAAGCTCTCTAACTAGATTTTAGTGTAAATTCCTGAGGTCTTAAATACTAATAATATGCCAACTTTAATGCCTAGTACCTTTTGAACATACTTTGGCTTTCATAAGAGGATGTTCAGGGTGATAATATTAACTAGATAGGCATACGATATCTTTGTCAGTTATATAGCTGATCATAAATTAAAACCTAGCCATTCTTCCTGTGAATGTCATCTCATGGCAAGTGTGCGAATCTGATGCCACATTCTGACCTAATCAAGTCTGGCATACACCCGACAAGATTGAGTTTTTCAGCCTGGGGTGCTGAGTTGCTGAGTGTCACAAGTGAAGCCTCCGAGATGCCAGTCCTACAACCTTTACTAGTGACACAATGATCTCATTTTCCTTAGCTACCTTCAGCCACATTTTTTTTTTTTTCTGTGTCCCTGAGCTCCCTCAGAAGAACATGGCGGAGCCAGGAAGGAAAGCCTCACTGCCTTTCTTTTGTAGGGGAGGCATGAATAGTTTCCACTTCCGCAAGCTCTGGCTTGTTTCATAATGAGACATACAGCCATAAATAAATACTCTCAAACTTGGTGCAAGATCATATTAAGACAGATGTCAAAGCTCATAATTGCAATACACTGCCTATTACTAAAACTTTTCAAAAAATTTAATGAGATTCTACCCTATGAGGAAAAAGGCATGGGGAAACTTAAAGCAACATAATTGCTTGACACCTTCTGCCTGGAGGGCAAAAGAAGTTTAAATATATATATATATATATATATATATATATATATATATATATATATATAATTTCTGCTCTTGAAAGAAAGAAACCTGGGAAGATGATTCAAATCCAGTAACTCTTTCTTTCCTTATCCACTGAGTGCTAGAATGAAGATTTATAAAAGAAAGTTCTAGAAAGGGTAGTAATTACGATGTTCCCACCACTCACATTGTAATGAATGAGATCATCTCAAATTCGAGGAGGATCTTCTACAATGGATATGAGAAGAAATGAGCTGAAATGAAGACAATTCAATTCTGGTTCCTAACCAGGATGCTATGTTGTCCTAAGTACTGGTGAGGGAGAACAATTTCCTTGGATGTAGACCAGAAGGAGACCATAATCTTGAAGCAACAAAGAATAGAATTTCTTTAACCACAACAGAAGACATCCCCTTAAAAGTAAAAGAAGTGAGCTGATAAATGGCTACAGGTTTGGTGAAGGCAAGAGCCAAGAATCCTCTGAGGCCTGAGAGCTTCTCACAGTGAACCTTAACAAGCCGGGGAAAGATGAAACTCAGATTCTACATCAGTGATCAGGTTTGAGCTATGGCGTCTCGGCTGAGCTTGTCCAGTGGCAACCTCGCTCCATTTTTCACTTAACACAAAAAGGCCCCAGGAAAGCCATACTCATGTAATGGAGATTATTTTCACCCTTGTTTAGGTGATAGGCTACTAAACAGTAAGGACTGAATTTACTAAGATTAATTATTACTCATTGCACCTCTTGCATACAGTCTAAAACCACACGATTGTAAGGTTGACTTTCACTGTCCCCATTTATTAGCAGTGTGCTCTTGGGAAAGTTACTGCACGGCGCTCCACATCAGCTGCCTGGACTATTAAGTAGGAGTGAAAGTGTCTATGTCAGAGTCAGCCTGAGAATTAAGCAAGCCCGTTAGCACATGGGTGTTAACATTTCAGAAGCTACACATTTATGAGTCACAATCTCCTGAATCTTCCTTTTAAACACATTTATTAATGTATCCTTTGAGAATGCCACTTGTGTGTACAACGTATTTCTGTCATAGTCTCCCATACACATGCATCCTCCAACCCCTCTCCTTACATCACCTCTCTGTGTTCTTCTCCCAATTTAATGTATATGTTTAGTTATTTCTTTTGTTCTTTTTAAAATTTTTTATTCTTATTTTTTTCTTTTATTGACAATACATTTTTTTTTAAATAATGTATACTGACTATGGTTTCCCCTCCCTCTACTCCTCTGGATCTACCACTTTCTGTGAGAGACACCCCTTTCTGTGTCTCTCATTAGAAAACAGAGATAAGTCTAAGGGATAATAGTAAAGTAAAATTTAATAAGATAAGACAAAAACAACAAATGATAATAGGACAAAGCAAACAAACAAAAGGAAAAGAGCCCAAGGAAAGACACGAGAAACAGAAACGGATGCAGGGACCCACTTATTCGCACATTTAGGAATCCCATGAAAATGCAACCTGGAAGTCATATATATGTAAAAAAAATGTATGGAGTTAAAACAGAGAAAGGGTAAATAAAAATTAAAATAAATCAAACAAGATAAAATTTTAAAAAAAAGCAAAAGTCCTGGCATGACATATCTAAATATGTCATTGAGTTTATTACCTGTTGACTGTCTATGGGCATTCAGCCTACCATGGGGAGTAACATTTCTTCCTTGAGACTCCCTTTAAGAAAACTGAATGTTCATTTGCAAGTGGTTGGTTATCAATTGGAGATTGCTTCTGAACTAGAGATGGGGGCATGTGTCTACTACTTCTTTAAGCTCTAGGACTCCATGCGGTACAGAACCAAGCAGGTCTTGTGCATGCTGCCTCAGTCCCTCTAGGCACTGCTGTCCTCAAATGAACAAGTTTGCAGCCATCCACTGAAACATGATCAACCTACCAGGATGCACACGCCCTAAAACAGTTGACTCCTCATTCTTCAGCACATATCACCTGTCATTTAGAACAGGGGTTGGGGATATCCTGTGCCACTTTTCTCTCCATGCTAGCATATTAACTGATTGGATCTTGCTCAGGTCTTACACAGGCAGCCATAGCTTCTGTGAATTTCTCAGCTAAACTGCACACTCATATCAGAAGACACTGTTGTTCTGAGTCCTCTCTGACCACTGAGCCTTACCATCTTTCTGTTCTCCTCTTCAGCAGTGTTCCTGGAGCCTTAGGGGAGGAGAGAGGGTGAAAATAGATGTCCCTTGATATACCTGATCTGCCAACAGTCACATTACCTGCTGTAAATTACATAGTGTTTTTTTTTTCCATTTCTCACACTTAGTCCACTCTGCCTGGGCAATAATAGAGTGCTTGCTTTAGCTGACAGCACAAGAAAGAGCCAGCTCAAGGCCAGTCCCAGCTTCTCAACCCAGATTATTTCCCCCTCGTTCCCGCTCTCTTCTACATTTTCAAAAGACAAATAAGAGAGTAGATAGAATGGATAATTATTCTTCCTTCACCATTATTTATAAATGTGATTCTGTTTCAACTACACAAAGTATTGAGTGGAATGTTTATATGGCATTTATGACACCAAGGTTAACCTAAGTCTTCTTAATGTTCCCTAATGGATCAGAAAAGATGCCTACGATAATGAAGCACAGAGCCAGTGTATCAAGAAGTTAATCTTCCTTCCAGTTCCTTCCCCTTTGTGACTAAACCAAATGGAATCACTAGCTGGGACAGAACTCTCTTCCTCACTGGAATATTAATATAAATGATAAATGAACCTTTTACAGCACGTGGAATTAAATTGCAACGAATGGATTAAGATACTTTTCCCAGTATGGTATGCTGCCTCTTAAGCCCTAATGTGCAGAGAGACCATTAATATACAGTCAGGTTTGTTGTAGATTTATTTGTGCATTTGTCTCACCTTTTCAGCTCAGAAGTCCAGCAGCAATTGCTTATTATTTTCATTCTGCTTAAAGAATCAAGAAGCTTGATGCATCTGTAAATAAAGCAGCCCCCTGACCTTGAGATTTCTGCACAACTGTCATTTTCAGACCAATTAGAATGGATAAGTCACATATTCAGAATGTAATGTGTCACCCTGTTTCTAAGACTCCCACAGTGAAACAGCATTCTCTCCTGGTGGATGAACCCAGGGGTCCTTAATATGAAAATATAATTGATAAACAGAGTGCAATTTTAGTATCTCCCATCATGGTTTCCATAGTATCAGAGAGTCAGAAACTCTTGCATATAATTACATGTAAAAATTCTGAATTCCTGTCCTTCACACTATTTTCCCATACTTATTAATCGCTTAGGTTGACTCCTAATTTTAGAAACTTCCTTACAGATAAAAACAATCTCCTGAATTATCCCAAGGATGGCCAGGTGTCATATAAGAGAATACTGTTAGAATTATTGTGAGCATGAAGATAAGATGTTACCCATACACAAGTCAATATAGAAGCTTGTCACTAATTTTCAATATACATTAATTTGGAATCCCATGATATCAATATGTATCATACGTGTTAATACTTTTCAGTATATGGGAAGAAATATGCTGATAAATAAGGCTTATAAATTAATCTACTAGAATGGCTATGTGTTTCTGAAAGCATGTATGTGTGTGTTTATTAGAAAGAAAGGAAGATAGAAACTGGAAAATAGAAAATATGGTAAATGTATATCTCCTTTAAAAAATTTGTAAGATTCTTCTCCATACAAAATATTTAGTGCTTTTGTCTCTTGAGTGTGGTAATATTTCTATTCATGAGTAAGAGTACCAGCACAAATATGCCACATCACAAATATGGAGGTCAAAAGATAACTACAAGGTCAATCCTACCTTGCCTGAGGCATCTTCTTGCTTCTTACTGCATATGCTGAGCAAGCTAGGACCCCAGCTGCTGGAGTCTCCTGGCTCTGGCTCCCAGGTCCCCATGTTCACTACTATTGCAGATGTGTGAGCTACTTGTGCTTGGGATTCTGGGAAGGCAAACTCAGGTCCTCTGGTTTCTGTAGCAAATGTGTGACCCACTAAGCCACCCTGCCTCCAAGCATTCCAGATACTATATTTTAAATTAGATTTTTTTGGGGAGGGGGGTGTTGAGACAGGGTTTCTCTGTATAGCCCTGGATGGCCTGGAATTCACTCTGTAGACCAGGCTGGCCTCGAACTCAGAAATCTGCCTACCTCTGCCTCCCTATATACTGATCACTTACTTTTATTATTAAAATAAGTAAATGGGAAAATTAGAGTTTCTGTTCATTCTAGAATCATGCATTTACTTATATGTGTATTATATGTGGTCACAAAAAGAAAAGATTATTGCTGCAACTTCTACTTTGCCTACTTTAAGAAGTGATAGAAAATCTTAGTTTAAATGTACCCTGACACTATTTGTTTCAGTTGGCAGGGCAATCCCAATGCTGATACAGAACACCCAAGCAGACCTAACACATGAATTAACTTGAACCTTTACTATAGATGCAGATCAGAGTCTAGGATGTACTTGATGAGATTTTCAGGTTCATGTTTCATGAAACAATGAACAAGACCCATGAATAGTGACAGAAATAGATTGTCAAGGAAGGAAGGAAGGAAGGAAGGAAGGAAGGAAGGAAGGAAGGAAGAAAGAAAGGAAGAAGGAAGGAAGGAAGGAAGGAAGGAAGGAAGGAAGGAAGGAAGGAAGGAAGGAAGGAAGTCCCAAGACAAAAGTTGGCTAATGAGCTGGGATGCTAGAAGCTGCCCCACCCTTTGAGTTCAGGTACATTATAGGTTGTTACTTATATACATGTGGGCTTTTTAAGATGTCAGGTATCACAGAAACTCAGGACAAATGGCTATTAGCTATTATCATAGCAAAGTGCATCTTTGGAGTCTAGGCTCACTCAGTACCTCTGGCTCCTTGGCTTGTCTCAGTACTTCTCATTCATCCCCCTCTCCTAAACCTCTCTAGCCCAGGGCTTCTCTTCCATTTCCTTCCCACATCTTCTCATTCCTGTATACATCTGCCCTTTCTGCCATGGGCTGTCTTGCTTCTCTCTTGGCTCCACTCTTGGCTAGTGTTTAACCTCGCTTGCGCTCCCTCCTGCCCCTTCCTCTGATGGTCTGCTTTAGTATGGACTCCTTCAGATGCCAGTGCTGTACATTCCCTCAACTCTAGAACAAAATCATGCTCCTCAACCATACTTTGGAGCAGTTATTGATAAGTTATTTCTTCAGTGGTAAAATGAGCCAATTCAAGCCAAATTTACACACACACACACAGACACACACAAAGGTTTATTGAAAAACTGCTCTCAGTCAGGTGATTTTACTGACCTCAAGGAAGGAGGTAGGGGAAGACACCATGGGAAGGCAGAGAAAGGAGGGGGCTGAGAGTGAAATCATAAGCTTGAGCGAAGAGAGAGAAGAGGAGAAGAGAGAGTGAGAAGGGACCAAAATGTCTAGATTACATACGGAAGAGCCTCTGAGGAAAGGGCAGCCCAGCTCTTAGGCTGGAAAGTTTAGGGTTGGGGGTAGGGAATGCTAGGTAGGGACTAGGGGATGTTGGGAGAACCTGGAGGTCAGTTCTGCTTTGGTGAGTAAAACATGCACCTCAGCCCCTTGTCCAGGAGGTCTGAAACCAAACAGTTATGGCCTCATTTTCATTCACAAGTATACTTTATTTGTGTATATTTTAGGCTAGACTCACTTTCTTATATCTATCTCACTGTGATGATTAGTTTTAATTGTCACCTTGACAGAATCTAGAAGCACCTGGGAAGAGACTTTCAATGTGAAGATGTCACACTGGCCTGTTGGCACATCTGTGGGAGATTTTGTTGATTATATTCATCGAGGTGGGAAGAGCCAGGCCACTATGGGTGGCACCCTTTCCTGGGTTTGGTCCTGGCTGGTGTGAGAGTTGGGACAGTGAGCTGTATGGTAGACATAAACATAGCTGTCACTCATCTCGGCTCTTCCATACGAGCACTGTGTGACCAGCTGCTTCACATTCAAAACTCACACAGCGGCCAGGCCTGAGTTTTCGGGATTTGTCTTTGCCATCACACTAGTCCACCTTGGGAGTGCCTATTGTCTTTCTCAATAAATAAGCTGTTTCTGTCACTACTCAAGATCCTGCTGCCTTTACTTCCCTAAAGTGATAGACTGTAACTTGGAAGTGTGTGTCAATTGCACCCACCCCCTCCTTAAATTGATTTTGACAGAGTATTTTATTATAGCCACAGGAAAGGAAAAGATGGCATCAAGACTGCTGGAGTTATAGGGAACCCTGGTGGGGAAGGTTTAGCAGCCTTTCTCTGCCAGCTGGCTTCTTAATTTCTCACTTCCGCTTCTTTTCCTGCCATAGCTAGACAACATCCTATCATACATTTTTTTTTTTTGAATTTAAATTCTTTGAATCTCTGTGATTTTTTTTTCTAGTATTTCTTTCTAATGTTAACAACCTTATTATTCTAAACTTCCAAAATGTTAGTTTGAGATTCTAAAAGAAGATTGGAATATGTTCCCTTAGGTCCATCAGGGGCCCAACAGAGTAAACAAATGTATTCAGTAATTTTATGAATTAGCTAAATGCTAGGATAGTTCCTCCTCCTCTCGTCTCCTTGTCCTCCTCCTCCTCTTCCTCTTCCTCCCTTCCTTTCTCTCCTCCTGTTTTAGCCCTTTCCTTCTCCTCTTCTTCCAATTCCTTTTCTCTTACTTTTGTCTTCTTACACAGATTCTCACAGTTTAGTCAGAGCAGACCTTGGACACAGGATCCTGCCCCAGCCACCACACTGGCCTTCCATTGCTCCCTTAACCTGATTATTCGGGCAAAGAACTGGCTTGAGTAAAAAACAAAATCAAAAGTTCTTTAACAGGACAGTGAACTCTGTGCCATGTGCAGTCCTCTGTGATGCCGAGGGTTCCACTGTAACAACAGAGCGCACTACACCTTAGGACTCCATCCCAGACTCTGAATATAGGTTTTTCTCTAGAAAGGTGGTACTGGCCGCTTTTACAGGTGTCCTGACATCACCCTTTGTCAACACTCAAAGCCAAAGCAAAGTAGCCACCCTTTCAAGACTCAAGCCAGATTCAAGGAGAGTCTGACAGTGATGGATGATCTGTGGGCTGCTAAGAGCTTGTGGGACTGTGCTTCCTCTTCCCTTATTTTCTATTTTAACTCTTGTTTTCTTTCTGCACCATGGGATGCTAATGATGCTGCCTTCACTCTCCAGCTCAAAGGCTGTGGCGCCACTGGAGGGAGAGAATGTGAAATCTTCTGGTCAGCATATTGTTCCCTGAGCTAAAACAGTCCCTAGAAGAGCACTTACGACTGCTTTGCCAGCTGCTGTGGTCATTGCAGATGTCATGCTGATAAAGTGAATCTGTACAGCAAAAGAGTGAGAAATGTAGATTTCACTGACTTCCAGGATAAAATGAGCATTTGTATCCCAAAGCTGCAAACAGCTTCAAAAAAATCTCTACTCAACACTCTTCCTCTATGATTTTTTTTTCCTAGTCTTCTGCTTCCTTACTTGGATTCTATTTTTCTAGAGTGGCATTTTTAAATTCTCCCAGTGTTTTTAGTACTTTAACTTTGAGCTCATATGGCATGTTCCCTAAGAAAAGTAAAAGTTCTTAAGTTAGCAAATCAGAGAGTCGAAGATTAGCACTAAAGCCCAATGCATAAGGGAACTTGAGGCTGGACTCCTGCCCCAGGCTTTATTCATCTGGAGGGAGAGGGGAGGGGGAGGGGGAGGGGAAGGAGAGACTTGCTGCAGTACACATATGAAGGTCACAGGACAACTTGGTGGATACTGTTCTCTGCTTCCACCATGTGAGCTCCAGGGGTCAAACTCAGGGCATCTGGTTTGGTAGAGGTGCCTGCTGATCCATCTCCATGACTCATTTATTTTCCCTTTTTAATTGTGGACAAATGGACACGGAGATGTCCTGTCCTCCAACATTCCCAATGGTTTCCAGCACTTAGAGGAAACTGAGAGCAGCAGAGTAACTCAGATATAGAGTGTTGAGCAGGCAGTTAGAAGGTCCTGGATTTAATCATCATTACCAGGAAAAAAAAAGTATTCGACTTTAGACACAGTTTAGTTTTTTTTAACTCACACAGCAGTGTAGACCATCATATGCTTGTTCATTCAACTTCATGCTAGTAAGTGGAATTTCTATTAAATTATTAATTTATTTTGGCATTTATAAACTTGTGGGCAGAAATCTGGAAGGAATATTTTTTTAAAAAGAAAAGAAAACAGGAAATGAGAAGTTGGCGTGATGGCTCCATGGGTAGGAATACTTGCTGCATATGTGTGAAGATGTGAGTTCAAACCCAGTACCCCACCCCCACCCCACCACCAACAACCCCCAACAAAAAACTGGCTATGGCTGTGTTCACCTGTATTCCAACATCAGGGGCAAGGAAACAGAAAGATTGCTATGGCTTGCTGACTGCCAGCTTAACTTTGGGTTCACTTATAGACCACGACTCAAGGGAAAAAGGTAGAACTTGATACAGTGTGGCACCCAACATCCTCTCCTTCAGTCTAAGCCTACACATGAGCACATGCACTGGGAAACATTTGTATGCATACACCACACACTCACACACACACACACACACACACACAAACTAATAAGAAAAAATTTTTTTCAGGGTTGAAAGGAGGTAAAATTACCCCCACTCCTGATGTAGACGAAAAGCCAGAACAGTCAGAGAAAACATATGCACCAGGATCCTAAGTGAGCAGATGTTCATGAACTCATGCTGGCTGTGAAGCATCGGCTTCTATGAGGCTGTGAGCTATCAGATACAGTCTCTAGTACTGTTGTGTAGAATTAGCTACACTAGACACTGCAGGATGGAAGACTGAGCTTACTGGGACCCAACTGTATTTCCCTGTCGATCACTCACTACTAGGAGGACCTTGGTAATGTGATGACAACGCTGGATGCTGCTGCCCTATATCTCACCCTCAGGCAGTTGGAATTTAACCTATTTTGACCCTGGACCTATAGAAAAGGATACAAAAACGGGGGACCTTGTAATATACCTTCCTGAGCACTCAAGTTCACCATAGAATAAGTCAGTATTCTTCCTCTGTAAGGAAATGGACTGGCTGTGTTCCTGCTGTTTATTCAGGAAACTGTTCAATTTATCAGAAGTGTTAGCACCAAGATACTGAATATCAGGTTGATTCAATGGATCAGAGTATAAACACACTTGCTACCAAGCCTGTCTCTCTCTCCAAATAGTACCATAGCATTTTTTGCCACATACTAGATGGCTACTTTATATCTATTAAAGAACTGAGACAACCAAAATTGTATAATGAGTTTATAAAATAGAAAGGGTGTGAGGTTTCCCCTTTCATTCAGAGGAGATCTAAAGTAATCAAGGTCAGTATACACAGCCAAGAAACTAGATTTGAAGCAGAAACTAAATCAGAAACTTTTTCTGGGCTACAGACACAGTGCAGTTAATACTCAGGAGATTCCCCAGGCCAATGAGAGGGGTTTTCTTAAACAATCATGGTGGATGGCACATAAGAAAAAACAGATGAAGTTTACAAGTATTCATACCTGTGGGCACCCACATATACACTCAGAGCACACATACACACACACACACACACACACAGAGCACACACACACATACACACTCAGAGCACACACACACACAGAGCACACATACACACACACAGAGAGAGAGAGAGAGAGAGAGAGAGAGAGCACACACAGAGCACGCGCACACACACACACACACACACACACACACACACACAGCATACACACACACACAATTTGCTTATTCCAGAGAGTAAAGGTGCCCCGTGCTTTTCAGTCTGACTTTCACGCATGTGCCTGATCCTCTCAACTGCTACTGTTAGGCCTCACGTTCACAGTTCTTATTGTATAAGAACCATATTCTTCCATGTGTCTGCTGTTCCTTCCCCTTTCTGTTTCCATCTCTCTTCTCTTTGCCCCTTTTTTGTTTTGTTACCTGGATCTGCCATTTCCATCCTTTTATTCTTGCCCCCACCCCACCCCCACCTCCAACACCTCATTGTTTTAATTGGAACATTTCACTTTGCAGTTGGAAAAGAATGGCCGTCATCCATCCATTCTGCAAAATGGTAATCAGAGGTCATAAACTGAGTGCAAGAGGCGAGACCTTTTTTCCACTGCACTACCACACATGCAAACAATGCTACCCCATGCTGTTTTAACACTGGAGAAAATAGCATATGTGATTCCAGATTCTAAGGGCAGCGAAAGCAATTCTTTTGTTGTTCCACGGGCAGCCAGGTCTTAGTTCTTTTTCATTACCTTCTTTGCTCTTGGGCCATTGTGTGGGATAGCGTCGTTGCACTTGGGCTGTGTGTGTGATAGCTGATCGCTTCACAGATAGAGCTGTGCATGAGGCTATAAAGGCCTAACTTGTTTTCTCTTTGCTCTCTTGGGTTCTCTACATTTTGTCTGGCAGTATTCTTCAAAATAATGAGGTATAAAAAAGTAGAATTTTAAAATAAGTAATAGAACTGGGTACTTAGCGGACAGAAGAGATGGCTCAGTGGCTAAGAATGAGTATTGTCTCAGAGAGGAATAAGATTCCATTCTCAGCATGCGTGTCAGGTGGTTCACAGTCTCCTGGAACTCCAGCTCTAGGGACTGCAACACCATCTTCTGGACTCTAAAGTTACCAGGTCTCATTTGTACATACCACACACATATAAACACATAAGGAAATAAACTGGAGTTTGTACTTGGATTTAAACCCATATTATAAGTATTATTTAAAAGACATTGGGCTAAGATGGAAATATTAATTAACCTCCAGTTTCATATGTGAGCAGACTTATGTGACTGGAGCTGGACTGCCTTCCTTTTTATGTTCCCTTTCCCCTTTCCCTCTTTTTCATTTTTGACTCTACCACTGCTCCCTTATCTATTTTATTTGTTGTATTTGTTGGTGTGTATGTAAGTAGACATACACATGCTATAGCCTTTGTGTGTCAGCAGGAGGACAATCTGTGGGAATAAATTCTTGCCTTTTCTCTAACTGTGGGTTCCCAGGATCAAACTTGGGTCATCTTTTTTTTTTTTTTTTGTAAGGTTTTGTACACACACACACACACACCTATAGATACATACAAGTCAAATTTGAGCATGTTCCCCTCCTCCTACATCCTACTTTCATTTTATCTACTTATATATGTTTGCCAAATTTTCTTCTCTGTTGCTATAATAAAACACTGATGAAAACTACCTGGAGACGAAAGAATTTACTTTGTTTATATGTTACAGTTCATCATTCAGGAAACTGAAGAAAAAAAAAATGCTACATCCTGGTTTACCTTTCTTGTGTAGCCTAAGCCCATTGGATCAGAATTGGAAGTATCCAATTGAAAGATACCCGATATACACTTCTATGTCATTTAGCAATAAAGAAAATGTACCCCCAGGCCAATCAAATGGTTGGTACAGGTTGGTTCCTTCTTTCTAATTATTTCTCATTTATTTTAAGCTGACAACAGCTAACCAGAACATACATGTGAATACTTTTATCTGTCTATATACCATAATCTGTCTAGAAACCACAAGTGACAGGAAACATGTTTGTCTTTCTAAATCTGGTTTAATTCATTTAATATGATTATACTTAGTTATATCCGGTTTCCTGAAAATGACATAATTTTATTATTCTTTATGGCTGACAAAATTCCCTTATGTATAAAGTCATATTTTATACATCTTTTCTTCTGATCTTGGATATGTAGGTTGATTCTACTCCTTAGATGTTGTAAATGGTACTATAATAAACATTTGTGTGCATGTAACTCTAGATGATGTAGAATCCTCTAGGTCAATAGCTGTAGAAATGTAGCTAAGTCATACAGTATCACATGGATTTTTAAGAAAGCTTCATACTTCAACATTTGT
This sequence comes from Mus pahari, assembly GCF_900095145.1. Taxonomy (NCBI): domain Eukaryota; kingdom Metazoa; phylum Chordata; class Mammalia; order Rodentia; family Muridae; genus Mus; species Mus pahari. The sequence goes on from NC_034594.1 coordinate 98,999,899, forward strand.
TCTCTTAGTGACTGAAATTTTGACTGGGGTGATATGAAACTTCAGGTAAACAAAAAAAGATTCTTAAGAGAAAAGGGATAGCTAATTTAGTGAAGAAAAACCCTGTAGGATGAGAGAGAAATAATTTCTAACTTTACATTTGATGAACTAATATATCAAATACACAAAAACTCATAAAACTAAACAATAAGAAACCAAACAATCTGATCAATAAAAGCTAAAAAAAACCAACAATGCAGTTCTCAAAATATGAACTCACTATGCTGTGGGTATCCATGCAAGCTCTGCAAATGGGTGAGCTAGCTCACATTTCATCACAGGATTCATGGGGCTCTAGCCATCCCTGGGAGACTATTGGCATTTAATAGCTGTTGGAGGTAATGGCATTTCCCTCAATGGTATAGCTACTAAGTTGCCTTTGCTCCAGTAAATAACCTCCTACCCATGCTTTGCCAAGACACTCCAATTAAACTCAGCTGGGTTTACACACTCAAAGAAAACAAGAAAGCATGAAGGGGTCATTGGAAAAAAGAGTTTCAGAAGAGAAGGGGAGAGAAAAAAAGTGATGGACTAAAATTCATTCTATAATGGATGAAATTGTCAAATGATAGAAAATATAATGAGTCCAGTTTATTCATTTATCTATGTCTATCTATCTATCTATCTATCTATCTATCTATCTATCTATCTATTGATCTATATGAGAAAACTGTAGCTACCATCAGACACACCAGAAGAGGGCATCGATCCCATTCAGATGGTTGTGAGCCACCATGTAGTTGGCTGGGAATTGAACTCAGGACCTCTGGAAGTGCTCTTAACCACTGAGTCATCTCTCCAGGACCAAGAGTCCAATTCTTTCACAAAGGGGGTATATTTTTTTTTTTAAAAAAGATGAAATACAAATGCCCTATAAGCATGTGATCAAACTCACTAATCAACAGAGAAATAGAAATGAAAGCTACATTATGTTTTCACTATGTCTGCCTTTAATCAAACTTCAAATGTAATCTCCCTGGAAAAGGAAAGGAGTATGATGTGAAGTGAGTCAAACTGATACTTCAGCATTGTTTGTTTCTGTTCATGGATGTACAAGGGGCTAAGGAGCTGAAGGAGAAAGACCATCCTTCACTTATGGTCATCATTCATCCTATAAACCCACAGGATGCACATGTGTCCACACTTTCACTCTGTGAAACTTGCTCACCTCTGGTTTGGGAAAAGAAGTTAAATAAGGAAAGGCCCTCTAGGTGTGGACTATGCAGGCAGACAGAAGACAACCATAGGCAGGGCCCTGCCGAATGTTGTTGTGCAAAGATGTGGAGAAGAAATGGGAGGCCAGGAGAAACAGAACAGTTTGAACACTGTGGAGAAAGGTAGAACTGGAGATGATAAGGTGGAGAGGGATAATCTGATATAAGTTGCCTGCCCTGCCACTTGAGGCCATAGAGAAGGGGACCATGGCCATGCAGCAGCAAGGTTCTGAGTCAATGTCTGTGGCTCATATTTCCACCAAAAGACATTAGGATATCCCAAATAATGGGCTGTTGCTTGCCCATGTTGCTGTCCAGGGGCTGTGCAGAGATGGAATGCCCCTCATTCACTTCAGCATACAGGAGAGATGACCTTGAACCTCTCCTGGGCCAGATGCATCAATCCAGATCAATAATTGATTGCAATCAACATTTGTAAGTAAAGGTATGTGGACAAAATCATATACTGTGGGACACACGGTGATGCATGACATGCATGACATGTTGGGGTTTTTTGTTTGTTTGTTTGTTTGTTTGTAAGTTTTTGGCTTTGTGGGGTTGTGTGTGTGTGTGTGTGTGTGTGTGCATTGTTTTATGTTTTATGTTTCGGTGTTTTGTTTGGATTTATTTTTCATTTTTTATTTTCTTTTGCAGGGGAGGTTGCAAGAGTGGAGGGCAGATTATGAAGGGATAGGAGATGAGAGGGGACTGGGATGCATGATATGAAATTCACAAAGAGTCAATGAAAAGTTTTTTTTAAAGAAGATAAATAAGATAAGGTTTAAAAATCTTTCAGTGAAACTTAAAAAACATAAAAGAAAGGAGAGCTCTGTGTGTCTAAGGCCTCTGGGTTAGCGGATACTGAGTTATACTGAGAGTAGAACTTAGGAACCCAGTCTTTTAGGGACTCAAATTTCCATAGCAAAGGGAAGGGCCATTTTCCCTTCTCTGAGAGCTTTCCAGCCTGGTTTCTTTGCCTTTCAAGGTCATACTTGCTCTGTCACTTTGACATTTGATCTCTTTCCTCTGAGATGGGGACCTCATTATGGGGATGTGGAGCATCAGTGGGGAGGAAGCTGCTGGCCTCTCAGCCAGAAGTGTTTTGAGTTTCAATCAGTTCTCATTGAGAGTGACTAGTCAGGCCTTTGAGCTTTGTGGGACAGACAAAGATACCTTTATTCATCATTTTTATGCAAAAAACTCAGTGACAATTGAGAATAATGGAGAATTCATAAACTGCAGTATTTGCTTCATCTTGGACTAGAATAAGTAAAGGTCAGTTGTGGAGAATAACCCTAATTTTAAAAGCTAACATTGTTGACAACTTATTATCTGTCAAACAGTTTTTTATGTGATTTACAAAAGTCTCTCTCCTATGATTTATAAGGTCATTAAGAACTGGGAATTTGCTATGAGTTCAGCTGTAGGTGATATTCTCCAATTGTCCATGTGTCAAAGAAGTGTTCTCTAGAGGGTTGAGAGAAGAGGATTTTCGGCAAGTAGGTCTACTGGAAGACTTTTAGACTACTGAAGCTATGCTTGCAAAAGTGATATTGAGACACTAAAAACTTAGTTTCCCTTTATTTCTCTCTCGGTGTCTATCATTTATATAGCTAACTGTCACCTACTTATCATGAATCATCCATCTATCTATCATCTATGTATCTGTTTTCATCCTTCCATCTCTATCTCTGTATGTGTCGTTGTTTCTAGTGCCATACCTGTGTTTACATCCATATAACAAGAGCATTAAGTTATAGAATACTCTCAGTTCCTCAGAAGACAATTGTGAGGTACTGTATGAGACATCAATGTTCCCTAAAGACAGCCAATACTTTATGCATTGTTACAAATGGGAGAATGCTCCTAAAAAGCCATGTTTAAAATATCATGTTGGTCCTAGTCTGTAGTGGTGTTTGGCAGTGGTGTAAGACATAGGAAATGAAGGATTGGGGCACCAACCCAGCCATTAAAACTCTAACCAATAGTCTGTCATGCTTGCATGATGTTGTCAGACCAGAGCCTAGCAAAATTATCATCCAAGGGATTTCGTTCAGCAACCGATGGGAGCAAATGCTGAGTCTCACAACCAAATATCAGTCTGAGCTCAGGAGGACCTATGAAGGAGGTGATGGAAGGATTGGAGGTGCCAGAGAAATCAAAGACACCATCAGAACACGGTTCACAGAATGAACTAACTGGGACTCAAGTGGGCTCATAGACATCAGGGAGCCTTTAGGGAATTTGACTGTTGGGAAATCCTGCTACTTAAGGTCACATTCTATCATGTCTGAGCTTGGTGCAAAATGGAGGACTTCACTTTCTTCCAGGGCTTCCCCTTCTCACCTTATCAGGGAAACGTGACTTCCACACCCTCTACCCAAGGAAGTCCATGTCGGTCCTTGACAAGCTTATAAATTCAACTTCCTCTTTCCCTGATAAGAACTTGCTAAGCAAGTACGCAGGTTTCCTCTCCATACAAATGAGGTATTCTCAGTACTTTAATCTAGCCAATGCTTTACAATTACCCTGAAAACTCCTTCTTACTCTCCAGAAACACCAGAAAGAGGAATTTAATTGAAAAGTGAAACCTAGCCGGGCGTGGTGGCACATGCCTTTAATCCCAGCACTCGGGAGGCAGAGGCAGGCAGATTTCTGAGTTTGAGGCCAGCCTAGTCTACAAAGTGAGTT
>NC_034594.1:99003982-99005837 GCF_900095145.1 Mus pahari
AAAAAAAAAAAAAAAAAAAAAAAAAAAGAAAAAGAAAAGAAAAGTGAAACCTTAGTTTTTGTTTTTCATTACTGTTGTTTATTTTGTTTTTGTTTTGTTTTATTTTCATTTGGTTTGCTGCTGTTGTTGTTTGGGTTTCCTTTTTTGTTTACATTGAGAAACTTTTTCTCATGTGAATTCATTAAATAAATATGCTTTGAGGGGCTCTTGTGTGCCAGGAATATATTTTTAGAATATCAGCATGCATGGTTAAGTTTCCTGTCTAGAAATATTCCAGACATCCAATTCACAAATGATTGTAAAACCATGTTGCCACATTTAATGAGATCAAGCTGACCAAGGGCATGCAAATCCTAGCTCTCTAGAATTGTTGAGGAGATGATGAATCAACTATGTGCAGAATGATCAATAAAGGAACAGGGGCTTTAGCATACTAGAAAGATGCATAGGTAGAGAAAGATGAGTATGTGAAGGAAAGAGTATGTCCAGGTTATGAAACCCAGCACACATTTCTATCTTGACATGGTTAGATTTGCATGGGCATAAAAGATAAAAACTGAATTAGAAAGGTTGGAAATGTGAAACAAGAGACTATCGGTGGTCATCTAGACATCTCCAAATCTCCTGGGTTTTGCATGTGTTTCTGGCACACAGGCATGTGTCCTGGAGGAATCATCATGGGTTCCTGCTTTAGATCTACAGTTCACAGGACTCAAAACATGTCACAGAGATACCCACCCATGAGTATGTATATTAGTGCCATTCAAAATAGCTAAGTTATAGAACCAAATGTTTGTCCAACAGCAAAGGAAAGGAGGGAAAAAGAGTGCTCGGTGTGCACAATTGATTTTTATTTTTTTTTAGCTATAAAGTACAATAAAGAACACTGTCTACGGGATAACAGATACAAGATACAAATATATTTTTCTTCCATTAGGATGTTCTGGATTTTATATAGACATGTAAAATCACGTATGTACATATAATATGAAAGTAGAAGCAAAACTACCTGGGGAACAGAGGGGCCTGATGAGAAGGAAGGGTAAGGACGTGTTGAGTACTGATGTGAGCAGGAACACACTCAAAGTACATGAAATATTTGTACATACACACATGTATAAAAGCCAGGGTTATCTACAATGAGTCTTCATCAATGTGAGGGGAGGTTTAAAAGATTGCTAAATGCATATTCAGTGAAGGATATATGTATAAAAATACTCTGTAATAGGACAGAGGAGATGATGAGCTGCTTAAGAGTTGGATATTCTAAGCAAGCCTTCAGAGCTGGATGTGCCCATATGTACCTATAACAGCAGTGACAATGGGATTGCAAAGGCTGGTTGCTAACCTAACTAAAGGTTCAGTTAAATCCTTTGTCTCAAAAGGATAGCTAGACAGTGTGTGCAGGAGGCCAGTGAGCCTACCCATGTCTCCACAAATGCATACATGTGTGCACACATACACACAAAAACAATACACTCATGTGCATGCACAAATAGCATACATGTGTGTACACACAACACATGTAAACACGCATATATACCAAATTTATTATGTAACAAAGCCGAACACTATGGAAAGTAGCTTAGTTATTTTATAATGGTTAAATCATATGAAGTTTCTGGGATCCTTAAGGATAGGTACCTTATTTTTCTGATTATTTACATTTGTCTTAGTCAGGGTTTCTATTCCTGCACAAACATCATGACCAAGAAGCAAGTTGGGGAGGAAAGGGTTTATTCAGCTTACATTTTCCACATTGCTGTTTATCACCAAAGGAAGTCAGGACTGGAACTCAAGCAGGTCAGAAAGCAGGAGCTGATGGAGAGGCCATGGAGGGATGTTCTTTACTGGC
>NC_034594.1:99006802-99008155 GCF_900095145.1 Mus pahari
ATCTTTGCAAGACCAAGGACCTCTCCTCCCAGTGATGCCCGACTAAGCCATCTTCTGCTACATATGCAGCTAGAGACACAAGCTATGGGGGTACTGGTTAGTTCATATTTTTTTCCTCCTATAGGGTTACAGACCCCTTCAGCTCATTGGGTACTTTCTCTAGCTCCTCCATTGGAGGCCCTGTGTTCCATCCAATAGATGACTGTAAGCATCCACTTCTGTATTTGCTAGACACCGGCATAGCCTCATTATTTACATCCTTAAAGTCCAGCAGTTTGCACTGGGAATATAGTGTGGTCTATGTCTTATTGAATGAATAAATTCAGTAACTTGTAAAATACCAACATCTCCTATAGAATTGGATATAAATTATTATTTCATTGCAATACATTAAACATTCATTTACATTATAGTTTTAATGCACTTGATATTTCATGATACAAAATACTCTGTGCATGTTAATTGTTAGTTGTATTAGGCCTGCTGTCAAGAGCACACATCAACTCCCCTCTCACATTATCTATAAGAAAAATCATTAAAACATAAATAAGGATCAGAGCAATCATTTACCAAACATTGATCTCAAAATGTTACAAGTGGTGTGAGCCAAAATTGCTGTCAGGTATAAAAGTTAGGAAAAATATTTGATTACTTTTAATTAGCTTTTGATCTTCCTTCCCTTGCCTTTTATCCTCTCTGTAATAAAAAAATAATGAGGGGAATCTGAGCCCAGGTACTAAATCAAAATGCAACAGTTACAAAGACACTGTCTGGAGTTTGTTCACATCCCAAGAGTGCTTCGGGTTCTTACAGCTATGAAGTGTGGCAGCCTTTTTCCTACTCAATATTCTAAACAACACAAAGTCTAGCTTTTCAAGGAGACTAAAACATATGGGGAAATACATTAACAAAACACTGTATATTATAGAGCAGAAAAAAAAAAACTATTGGGGATCCTAAAGGATATGTTAGTAGTATAAAGTACCAGGAGTGAACATTTTCAAGAATTCATTTTAAAACTTCTTTGAGAATTTTAAATGGGTATTATATTCACATCCTTCCCCTCTCCCTTCTTCAACTCCTCCTGTGTCTTCTTCTCAGTCCTTTCCAAATTGATTCCCTTATTTTTGTTACTGTTACACACAGGTGCACACACACACACAGGTGCACACACACACAGGTGCACACACACACACACAAATACAATCTGTTGATTCCCTTTGGAATAATACACATTATTACATTCCCTTTGTAATACATATTTGTACTGGATAGCTTTGTGTCAACTTGACACAGCTGGAGTTATCACAGAGAAAGGAGCTTCAGTTGGGGAAATGCCTCCATGAGATCCAG
>NC_034594.1:99009355-99047143 GCF_900095145.1 Mus pahari
TGAGTTCCAGTCCTGCATCCTTTGGTGATCAACAGCAGTATGGAAATGTAAGCCAAATAAACCCTTTCCTCCCCAACTTGCTTCTTGGTCATGATGTTGTACAGGAATAGAAACCCTGACTAAGACAATATTATTACACCAAATGCACATACACAAATACACATGTATAACAAGTATATATTTAACTAGTTTATATACAGATATATACATATTATTGTATATATATTACACATATATAGAAATATATGCATATATATGTATGTGTGTATATATGACTGAATGAAGTTTTTATGTTTATGAGCTACTTAGAACTTGAGCATATCTACCAGGCTATAATACTCACCTGTGTTTAATATCAAAACTTATAGAAACATCGAACTATCTGTAGATTTTGCTTTAAGCAAAAGTGTTTATAAGTCTTTCTATTGTCTGTGGTCATAAAAATTGGCAGAAAACAGCCAAGCAAGTACAGCATGGAAACAGCAAGTGTTGTATTGAGGCTAAGGGCTGATGCACCACTCAGTCATGGTGAAGTCAATCAACAAACGCTTATTTGTCTGAACAAGTGTGTATAGAAAGACTCTAAAGCCAGAACCAGTTAATCATGGGCTGAATGAGTAACAGATGTGGACATTGGGAACTTTTCACAAGATCCAACATCCTGTTTTGAAAAGTCCTTAAAGGAATGAGGCATAGCTCAGATGGAAAACTTCTTTCATTATATGAATGAGGATCTGAGTCTGATCCCCAGAATCCATATAAAAAGGAAGGGATAATAGCACTCAGCTAATCCCAGTGCTGGGAGGGAGAGGTGGGCAGGACCCATCTTAGCTGACTAAGCAAAGAAACTCACAGAGTTTCAGGAAAAACAGTGTTTGTCTCAACAAACAGCTTGGCCAGCAGTCTGCCAGAGGAATGATGGTTAAATTGTCCTCTAGTCTCCATGAATACACATGTGCACCCATGTGTGTACCTGTCCACACATGAACACACACACACACACATACAATAAGATAAAGTACATTTCGAAAATGTAAATCATATAAACTTTAGCAGTGTTTTGGTTTCATTCCTGTTGCTGTCATAAGTCACCTTGTGAACGGAAACTTACAGAGGAAGGAAATTCTAAACTAGAGAGATGCTTCCATGGTTAGGAACACTTTTTGCTCTTGTGGAGGACCACTAAAGTCTAACTATCCTGAGGGGATTGTAGGTCTCTCATGAATGGGGCTGAGGTAGCAGGATTGCTCCTTCCATCATGTGAATGCATAGCCTCTTCTCACAAGACACTGAGTGTGTCCATGCCTTAGTCTCGGGATTCCCAGCCCTGAAATCTGTAGAACTAACTTCCTTTTCAAAAAAAATGTTTTGTTTCAGCACAACTCTTCTCAGATAGTTTGTTATGGCACCATCCGTGAACTACAGCAGATGACCTTGAGCATCAAAGTCGTTGGCTTCAAACAGAACCCAGTCCAGTGCTCATCATTCAAAGAGACCACTGCTGAGTCATGCCATGTGAAGTTGCTATGGCTCAGTATCTATCACAGTAACTTTGTCTTCAACTCCACAGCCAAGATTTCTCCAACAGATATCATGGTGGTACCTAGGGGACCCTGTACATTTTAATATAAAAGTTGTAATATCAAATCATGTTCCATTATCTAGAATCCCTGAGGCTTCTTTGCCCTCATGCTGTCCACCATCTGGCTCTCCCTTATGTCTCCCTGTCTTTCCTAGGGGGTCTATAGTTTTCATTTCACTCACCCTTGCCTGCACTGGGTGAGACTTTAAGCTCAACACACCCTGGACTGTGAACCTCTCCACAGGGAGTTTCTTTATACTTCCTTCACTAAGGCACCGGGGTTTCATGAATCTCGGACCCACAACTATAATATATTCTGAATGTTTGCTAGGCTTGGATGAAGCCAGATCCCATTTCGAGCACAGCAGCAGACAAGAACTTCAGAATCTCTTGTGAGAAAATGTTTTCTTTACAAATTTAGAGGTAGACAGTAACTAGACAGTAACACTGTCTTTGCTTGTTGGCAAGGTTCATCAATTTTTTTTATAAACATGGGCTTTTGGGGGTCAGAAACATGGCTCATAAATTAAAAGCACACATTTTTGCTAGAATAGAGGACCAGGGTTCAGTTCCCAGTACCGGCAGTGGCTAACAAACATCCTAATTCCAGTTCCTGAGGTCCAATGCTTTTCTGACATTTGTGGGCCACAGGCACACACATGGTGCATATACATACATACATGCAGGCAAAACACTCATACCCACAAAATAAAATAAATGAGTATATCATTCAAAATTAGTAATCTTTGAATATTCTGAATCAATTCTAACTTCTAATCTTCCCTGGAAATAATGCCATATATCTTGATTCTTCTACATTGCAGTATTACAGAAATATGATAGCACTCTGTAGCTCTGACACCTCTAACAATGATAGTCAGGGCAACTACTTTGATGCTGACTTTATGGAATGCAGCTCATTTCCCACTCATTGGCTTTCAGTTCTTTTAGATGTTATAGTTATTGTTGTCATGATCTGTTGCGGTAAATCTCCAACCCAAATATGCCTCAGCAATTAAAACACAACACAGTTAATATGCTGTGCACCTAGATTGGGCAGATCTACCACTACACTACAGTCTTCCACATTTATGAGCCCCCCTTAGAACTTGAGGTTTCTCCAGGCCAAGTGCTTCAGCTCCACTTTTCTTCTACTTCTTCCTCCTCTGTGTCCTCTCCCTCTTCCATTTTCTCCTTCTTTTCCCTCCCCACCTCCCACTCCACCTTCCCTTTATCTGCACAATCATCAGCTCTCCTTTATTTTACAAATTAAGGTGGGAAGCCGGTTTACAGAAAAATCACCCGAGTGCTGACTCATTCCTTGTTCTCAGTCCCTCACAGGAGAATGGAATGAACATCAAATATAATTAGCCCCAGGGCTATCCACAACAATGATCAGTGTTCTATACTTTTGCTTCATTTTGAGTGATGTGATGGTTCCTTTGAATTTTAAGTTGACATACTGTAGAATTGTACCCGAAGAGAGACTCATTGAGGAGATGTTTATACCAGGTTGCCCTGGAGGCATTTTGTGAGGATGTTCTCATTGTGTTAAATGATACAAGAAACCCCAACACCAGTGGGCAGCACATTCCCTAGGTAGTGGATCCTGGACCATATATGAAGAGAGTAAAGGGTCTTCTAATGGCCACAGATGCATTCATTCTCTGTCCTTGGCTAAGAATGTGACTAAGTGCTTTAAGTTTCTGCCTTGTATATAATGTAATGTTGGACTTTAAATTGGGGTTGTAATCCAAATGAACCCTTTCTCCCTATGAGTTTCTTTTGTCGGAGAGCTTTATCATAGCTACAGAAATGAAATCAGGACAGTGTGTATACATAAGGTCTTTTCTCTTATTGCCTGAGCCATCGTTCAATAGTCTTCATTATTCCCAACATTGGTTTTCCATTTAACTTTATATATTTTCATTATTTAAATCAGTGTCTTGGGCCAACTTTGAGCCTCCTCTTCAGATAAAGACAGGATATGAATACAGAGCTCACATTTGGGGAACAGCAAAGCAATGCCTTAACTACTCAACTCTCCCGGAGCACAGAAGAGGAAATATTTGAGGTGTAATAAAGTATGCTGCAGGTTGTTCTATTGTAGACTTTCAGATTATCCTTTGCAATTGATAAATTATACTCTTATATAAAAACTCATTTCATACACTTTATCTCTGATCAGGTTCCTATAACCGTCCTCTGATTTTCTTTTTAAAAATAACTGATCAGCATATTTAAATGCAAGAAAACAACCTAAATGCCATAGCTTAGTACTTTTTAATTTTTTTCATACAATATGCCTATGGAATGCAAAATGATTAGTGACTCTATGTTCTTAATTTCAATTTAAGAGACACACATAGTATAAGATGGATTTTTTACAGTAACAAATGGTTATAAAGACATTATTAAAATATATTACAAATAGGATAAGTTGTGCTGAAATTCTAGTAGGTCATCCAGCTGCCGAAGAGCCTGGGTAAGTCATGTCGGTGTGAGCATTTCTTTAGGTTTGTCATTTGTGAGGTACAACATACAAAAATACATTTTCAGGAAAAAAATCATTTTCAAGGAAAATCACATGATTATAAACAAAAGACTTGGGCTTTGGAGTCATCTGAGTGGATTAAGTCTTTGCTGTCAAGTGTGGAGACTTAAGTTTGGATTCTAAGAACCTACATAAAAGCTGGAAGCTGGAAGCTGTAATGAAAACCTAGAATCCTAGCGCTCTTATGCAGAGGTGGGAGATGGAGAAGAAAATGTCCAGGAAACTCACAGGTCAGCTAGTCTGATTATTCAGTGGCAATAAACACCAAACCCTGCCTCAAACAAGACATAAAAGGGGAGGTTGTACTCCATTCTCCACTCATACACCACATATGGCTCATGCGTGCCCACCCACCCACACACACACACACACACACAAATGTACACACTTGCACACAAATGTACATGCATGTACACTTACGCACAGACACTAGCATACACATACAGACACATGCACACAATATAGATACACATATGCACACATACCCTAACACATGCATACATACACTTAGACACACATACACATACACACAGGCAGACACACACAAATATACACACACAGAGATACACTAACAAACACATATAGACCATGGGCATATACACACATGTATACACTAACACACATACACACACACACACACACACACACACACACACACGCATACACATTAACCCATGCAGACAACCACTTTCCTAGTCAGGCTCTTCATGGTCTTTTCGCAAGGTCTCAGCTAGCAGAAGTAAACAGGTTCGGATCATTTTCTGTTCTAACACCTTAAACTATTATATATTATTCCTGTCTGTCACAGGAGAGGGTGAGAACCCAGAAAGGAAACACACTCCCTGGAAGAGTGTCCATTTACAAGTGATAGCCAATATTTCGATTGCTACATTCTTCACACATCTCATCAATCCACAGGTATTTCTTCACGCCTTCTGGAAAACCCAACTTGTCAAACCGTGGCACTTCATTTTATGGTTAACACACTATCTGGCCAAGTGAAGTAGCATTCAGAGGAACACGCAGCAGAGAAGTTGCAAAGAAATAAATAAATTGCTTAAAATGGTGTGATCCCAGGCCTATTCTAGGTGGTCTGGTTGGCCCTGCAGAGCAGCTTCGTAGTGAATTGGTCTGATGCTGCTTGTATCCTAATGCTAAACACTGGCTTCTCATGATGTGCTGTCACCCTCACATATACCAGATCCTCTCACACACCAAACAATGCTATACACACTTGTTCCTTCATTTAAAACTATTGCTTGAATAAAGACGATCACAGCCTATAGCTGGGCAGAAGAGATGTAGGCAGGCAGGGTTTAGGTTGCTGGACTTGGGGTATGAATCAGAGACCACAAGGAGGAGAGGAGAGAGGAAGAGATAAGAAGATGCCATGGAGTAGGTTTATTATGAGTATATGGCCACGTGGGCTACTCAGTTGCAGTAGGAACAGCCTAGGTGGAACATGGCCAGTTATATCTTGGGGTTATTGACTGGGAAGTAGACAAAATAGCTGCCCAGCTCTAGCACTTTTAGGGCTTATTATAAAATAGAGGTTTGATGTCTTTTATTTGGGAACTACATGAGCTAAGGTGGGGTAGAGACTCCCACTTACTATTATCACAGCACAGTTTGCTTTGCATTGGGAAGAATTATAGCTAGGAGTCAAGGCCCTTGTTCCAAGATTTGCAGATCAGTCTAATTTTCTTTTAAACATTGTAGAGAAGATTCAGGTGCACAGTGAACTTGGATGAAGAGTCTAAAGAGCTTCTATTTGCTTTCTGTTCCTCAAAGACAGGTTTTTATATAATGGGCTCTCATTTTTCCCTATCTTCTATCCTCTCTTTCCAAAAAGTGATTAAAATGTTCATTTGCCATTATTTGTTAATTTATTCCCTTAGTTCTGTGCATGTGTGACACATGTGGAGCCATAATCAAAGTCCCATGTAATTCTCAATTGCTCTCTGCATTGGTTTTGGGACAAGGTCCCTCACTGAGCCTGAAAACTGTTTGTTTGGACAACAAGTCAAATGAATACCTTGCCACCATGTCCTCAGTGCTAGAAACACAAGAAATTATGCACAGTGATAGATTAATGACAAGAGTACATATAATTATAAGAGTATACCATATTAAAAATTATGGGAACATGGTCTTTCCCAAACTATTATTAACTTTCCTCTAGTTGATACTGTGAGATGAGACAATACCTACATAAAGAGGTGAAAGATGAATGCCACATTAAATCATGATGATCTACTGCATAGTGGCCAACCAATGATGACAAGCAATCTAAGTCAATTATATGATAGTCCATAGGATAAGTAGGATGGCAACTAAGTAAATGGACAAGTAGATTGTGGGTATGAGTAAGCTAGACAATAGCTAGACAATAGGATGATGCATGTCTTGAGTAGAAACAATAGACTGAGATTCCACCATAATATTCAATATAGCATGAGATTTATCCCTTAGAAATAGTTTAACTAAAGTTTTTGCATTTAATATTTTTGGACTGTGGTTGACCAAGGGACACTGAAAGTATTTAAAAAATGAAACCAGAGTTAATTGAACACTATGGTATTTATATCCTGTTTAAGTATTCAATTTAAATATGTAAATATGAATTGCTAGTATTCATATACAAATGAAGCTAAGGGAAAAATTGGTTCAGCGAGGTCATAGAGGTGATGGAAATAGAAAACAGAGAGTTGACATTCAGCACTCGGATTCAGATGATCACAAATGTTCTAAGCCATTCCAAAAAAAGATCATAAGTATCGTGTAAATCTCAGTAACTTTAACACATTTCAACTTGTATACTTCAGTACTGACCCCTTGAAATAATCATGCAAATAAATGCGAATAGCACACAAGCATTCTGATATTCACAAAATGAGAATCTCTCAATCTTAGCACAAACCTGGTAACACTCCAGTGTTAGACTTGCTGTTGAAAGTTCTAGTTTCAGATTCTTGGCACAGTGAAAAATGAAGGTCAGAAAAGAACACAACACATGATCTTGAACAAGGCTGGCAGCCTTGGTGGAAGCCTCATCCTTTGGGCATTTTAAGGATCTAATGTATAAAAGACTCTTGCTATGTCTAGATTACTGCGTGCACAGTACAACATGGGCAGTGGGCCATAGCCTGCTCTGGTCACTCTGTGAGTTAAGGAGAAAGAACGTAAGGAAGAAATGAGAGACAAAAGGGAACCGGGATTTCATCATAGCTCTACCCAGTGTAATAAGTAGTCCAAGACGAATGGTTTCAGAGAAGACAGTGTGAACTGACGCCAATTAGATCTCAGCAGCTCAATAGGACTGTTTACACCAAAGACATATTTTACCTTGGTTTTTGATGAAAAGGGGATTGGATAGTTTCATTGCAAAATTAGGTTTGCTTTTAAGAACAATAAATTTATGAAATGGGCTACAAACATGTCGTAGGAAGCCAGGCACTGTAATGGTAGCTGATTAAGTACACTCGGTGACTTGCCATTTGAGACACTCTCCCTCAGTAGGGAAAGGAATAATGTTGCTGAAAAGACATTGAGGAGGCAGAAGGGATTGACGGGACCAGAATGATAAATGTTAAAGGAGTTTATATTACTTCTGAAAGCCAGAAAAACTGAAATTACAATAGTTGGAGAGAAGACATTGAAGAGTTGAGATATGATTGAAGCTTTTAAGATGTTAAAAAAAAAGGATAGGAAAGGTCAATACAGATAAGCTCTTGGAAAGATAATGACAAACTCTGAAATTTAAGGACACATTCTAAAAATAATCAGTGGGGAGAAGATTGCTTTTTTTCTGTTGTTCTGTAAACCTCTGCAAAATTTGGACACTTCTAAATTATCTACGTTTTGTTCAGCAATCTTATCACAGGGAGGCATGTAGCCAAAGAAAAGTTGTGTGTCATTACAACCAAGATGGAATTCAAACCAAAATTAAAATAGCAATTTATTATACACTCCTCAGGCTGTGCATTTCTTACTTCTGGAAAGTAATGGTGGAAATATGAATAACTGAATTTGTTGAGTTCTATGGACTTTCGTCCTCTGATGAGAAACTGTTGGCTTTGTCTATTTTTTTTGTCTACTTCTTGTGTGAGTTAGTGTGTGTGTGTGTGTGTGTGTGTGTGAGAGAGAGAGAGAGAGAGAGAGAGAGAGAGANGAGAGAGAGAGAGAGAGAGAGAGAGAGAGAGAGAGAGAGAGAAAGAGAGAGAGAGAGAGAGAGAAAGAGAGAGAGAGAGAACAGAGAGAACAGAGAGAAGAGGCTAATTAATAATGGACATTTCCTTAATTGTTCTCAAACTCTTTTTTGGGGGAGTGGAGGATCACCCATCATACCCAGAACTTACCAGTTTACCTATACTGACTAACTAACTACTAATCCTCTGCTCCTAACCTAGTCCTTTCAAGCACCTGCCTCCACACCTGCCTTTTTATGCAGGTGCTCTGGAACTGAACTCAGGTGTTTATGCTTATGTGCTAAGTACTTTGCCAAGGGATAGATCCATCTTGAGACTTTTACATTTATTTCTCATCTTAGGAGTTTAGCTGAATGCAAAAGATATATCCATATCTACATCTACATCTACATCTATCTATCTATCTATCTATCTATCTATCTATCTATCTATCTATCTATCTATAGTGTGTGTGTGTGTGTGTGTGTGTGTGTGTGTGTGTGTGTGTGTGTAAACCTATCAATGCTCTGACAACATATTTATGGAAAGAACCTCAAATAAGTTTTACATTGTTTATTTATTTGCTCTCTAAGCTGCCCGGACACCTTAATGATCCCCTTGCAGTGGACATATTTGTTCAAGCCTGTCCTTTGAGCATGTCACTTTATGGAATTGCCTTTCCTAGCAGAACATCATTTTCAGCAACTGTCCTTTCTTTTGTTAAAGGCCACAATTGCTGTTCTGAGACAGTATTTGGGGCGGGGGAGATGGAAAAAGCATCTACTCAGCCCAGGTATGAAACTGAGAGCAGTTCAGTGTAAAGATACTTCCAAAGTCCAAATTAGTTGGCCAATGAGTTTCCTGAGGTTACTCATTGAAGTATGGGTGACGGGTTGCTCACAGAAGCATGGCTGACTTATTAAACACAACCGCACCACTAAGGGATACAACAGCATAGGTGACTAGGCCATGACAAGTTAAACCAGAAGCTCTACATGATTTCCAGGGAGCTCAGCAGGGAACAGAATCAATTCTTCCATTTCAGGTCTTCCCAGAATTCCTTAATTCCCACCTGCCAGTGGACCCCTCTCTAATATTTTTATCTTGAGAAGCTTCCATCCAGGAGTGATGGTTTCATATGGAGGGGAGTTATTCATCTATAGCAGCTATCTCTGCATCTCCTAGGTTGCACTGTTCTCTTTAATAAAACCTTTGGGAGTTTTATTATTAACTGTTAATAGGTTCTAATCTTCTCAATATGATGTTTGTGGTGTTTTATTCATCCTTTCTTGATTTCGCTTTGAAGTCTTTCATGGGTTTCTGTGATTCCTTAAGTGAATAAAGAAAATTACAATATAAAATAGATGAATTCATCCAGATAGATAGATTACTTAGAAATACAGAAGCCATAATGACTTGAGTTTGAATATGAGTCTTTATGATTAAAAAATATACATTCTTGCAGGCCCACTGCAGAGTTTAGTGGAAATTGTCATCTTCCTGACCTTTATCCATTTTATATATGTGTCTCAGCATGAGAAATAATTCTCCATCTTCACTGGCTTCTTTGTTCTTGACCTATAAGATTGATCACTTAAGGTATATCATCATGATCATCATATCATATATGATCTTAAGGTATATCATCACAAAGAATTGTCTTCCAACTTTCATAGATAAATTATAAAGATTTATAGGTAATCCGTCAGTTGTTCATATTATTTGTGTTTTGTGACAGGACAATGTGTTATTTGTTTTTCTTATTGTTGTGACTGAATGCTTGTTAAGAACTTAACTTAAAGGAGGAAGGAAGGAGGTTCACAGTTTTAGGGGATATAGCCCATCATAATGGGAAGTACACACATTGGTAGGTTCAGGAGGCTGCCGGTCCTATTACATCCATATTAAAGAAGCAGAGGATGAATAAAAAATGAAACAGGTCTATCAAACCTCAAGGACCACACTTCCCAGCAAGGGACCAACTCTTAAAGGTCCCATAACCTTTCCAAAAGGTGCCACCACCTGGGGGCCAAGTGTTCAAATACACAAGTTTATGGATATTCAATACTGAAGCCATAACAGAAAAGTAAATAAATTCATATTAATGTGAGTTGGAATGGGCAATAATTAAAACGGCCAACTTAAGTTACATTCATTTTTTAAAATATCAAGCATTCATTTTAATGCAATTAACATTCTATTGAACACTTCATATAAACTGAAGCACTAATTAGCATTTAATAGTATTTATGGCATAATGGAGGAGAAAGGAACCTTGTTCTGGATCCTGTGGGTATTTCCCATCCATCACTCTTTCCAGTTGAAAACTCTGTGCATGTGGCTCAGGAGAGAGACCCGGCCTATCAGGTGCAGGACAGGGTTAAAGAAGTAATTCTTGAATGACACTCTAAACATGTAGGTAACTCTACCCCATGATTACCACCCTTGTCTGCTTTACCCTTTCCTTATGACTGATCTTCCTGATGTATCCTTTAATTTCAAAGAAAGTTCTGTGAGACAGTTTTCATAAAAGAAGAGGAAACAGTCTTTGGTCAGGGGAGATATATTTACAGTGGATGGACATGGGTGTGTCCTGCCAGGTATCACACTAAAGATGTCACTACCACAAACAGGAGTTGTTTGAATTATTGGGCACATTTTTAGTTATAGCAGTTAAGAGGTAATGATCGGTATGGGGATGTAGATATTACAGAAGTAAACTTCAGAGATGCCTCAGTAGATAAAGAATTGCTGGTCCATGACTGCCTTGGTTTCCTTCCCAGCCCCATTCCATTTCCCAGATAACTAGCATCAACATTATGATACTTGATATTTGCATAGGTCAGACTGCCTTATCCATTTCTGAAGTCCAATGGGTATGAAGCATAGGGCACAAGAATGAACCCCTGTCCCTAGACCAGCACCCCAGTCACAAAGATGAGAATGCAAAGTTGCATTCCCATGCATCTGTGTGTTCATAGAACAACCTATGGCCTGTTCTCAACTGGGAACCTTCTGCTGCTGCTACAGTGGGTCTGACTCTAGTGTAAGGGCACTGATTTCCAGCAGTAGGATGTCCCTGGACATGCCAGTTTTGCTGCTGGGCCACCTACTACAATTTCCAAGAAGGCACATTAGCTTCATGTAGTCCACAAAATAGTTTCAAACCTGGCATAGTCTAGTTCTGGGATGGACAAAGGTGTTTTAATAAGTGTTTCCATTGCTGGATAAAATACCACAATCCAAAGAAACTTGCAAAAGAGAGGTTTTAGTTCATTTTACAACTCTCTGGTCAGAATCTATCACTGAGGGAAGCCAGGAAGAGAATCAGAATCAAATATAAAAGATTGCCAGTTAGTGGCATTCCCCACACTGGTTTTTTTCAACCTGCTTTACACACACACACACACACACACACACACACACACACACACACACACACACAAACCACACACGAAGAATCAGTCATCCAGGATCACCTGATAATGGCTAACACCACTTACAAGGAGCATAGCCCTCCCTCATCAGTTATTAAGTCAAGAAAAATGCCTCATAGGTTTGCCTTCAAGTCAATCTTATAGAAGAATGTGTGTGTGTGTGTGTGTGTGTGTGTGTGTGTGTGTTTCTAAGCTGTACAATTTCTCAAACCAAAGCCCAGACTTGTAAGGAAATAGACTAGTGCTGCCAGTCTTTGGTCATCTTGTGCATGGACAGCAACCAGCTTGAGCTGTTAGGATATCCAGCTGAGGGTTCTTAAGCAAGGTGTCAGCCATATTTCACAACTTTGACTATGGCTGACTTGGCAGTACTGCCAACACAAATCTGCTGAAATGACTGGTTATCCTGGATCCTGATCTGGGGACAAGAACATATTGAAAGGCAAATATATTCTGGGCTTGTGTGTGGAAATGGACTGCTAAATATATCTTTGGGAGTGCCAGGTAGCCATTATGTCAGAACTGTATGTCACAACTTTTCACATCTCACTGCCCTTTCATTCTATCCCATTGTCTTAAATGGGATAGTAGTGCAACAAACAAACAAACAAACAAAAACATCATGACTATAAACTGCTTGGCTAGGGGAGGGTTTATTTCATCTTATACTTCCAGGCAGTAGTTGGTCACAGAGGGAAGCCAATGAAGGAACCTAGAGGAAGTCACTGATGCAAAGTCTATGCTGTTTACTGGCTTTTCTTATGAGCTTGCTCATCCTCACACTTCTAATCATTAACCCAGTTGTGATACCATCCACAGTGATCTGTACTTTCCAATATCAATTAATCAACCATCAATCAAGCAAATTCACTCCAGACTTGACCCCAATCAACTGAAGTAAAAAGTGAATGGATAGGTTTACCACCAGCCTGTATCTCCTCCACCCTACCCCTTTATGCTTATGTGAAATCCATGTCATCATGATTTAGGGCAGATGATCCTGTTTGTTATCCTGGTGAATTACCATTTCACTTGGGAATGCTTTTCATTACCCAAGAGGAAGGAAGCCTTCCACTACTTAAGGACTAAGTTCTTCCAAAGGTTCACCTCCACAGTATGAAGATCGGTGCTGCTCAGAGGAAGGGATGGCTGTCCTGTAGCCTGGGAACAGTACCAGTATGGTTTTCATACTCTCCCTCTGATGCTGGCAGCTGATGTTTCTGGGAACTGGACTGCTCTGAGATCTTACCAGCACCAGTCCACATATTCCAAAGAACTGACCTGCCACAGTGCAGTGTTCATAGTTAATGTTCTCAGTCACCTAGACACAAGGAATTAAACCCACCTCTTGATAAGACTAAGTGACTCACCTCTGTGTTTCAGGCACAACTTGTCAGTTTTGCTTATCTAGGCTTCTTCTGAGGGCTGTGTCCCTACAGGGCTTTCACCACAGGCTAACCATCATTCTATGTCAATGAAGGGCTTCCCTCCCACAGTTGATATACATATGGAATTTTCTGGACATGCTCAGGCCTTCTTTTCACTCTAGGACACACAATGCAAGTACTATCCCTTGTTCACATTCTCAGTAAACCCCAGGTTCTACCATGTGCTAAAGTTAGGCTATGCCCTATGCACTCTTTCAGGTGTGAGCATCAAGCATCCTGGGGTACATAGATCCTCAGGGACTTGGGAGAGGAGTCCTAGAGGGCTTCCCTAACCTTGCCTTTGGATGGTCTCCCAGCCTCTTGTTAATCTCTACTTTTGTCTCTGAAACCTAGCCACACAAAAAATGATCATGGCCACAAAAAATAACCCTTACACAGAGGCTACCATCTCAACTTAGTGCTGGCTCAGCATGCCTATTAGTTCTCTCAACCTTCCTTTCTGCTGAACAGAATCCTGAACAGAGAGAGACCTCTGTAATTTTAGTTCTCTGTGCAGCCTAGACCTGTAGCTTTAATTATCTACATCTTTGGGTGGTTGAATCCAAAGTGTCAGGTATTTTGTCTGACATGTAGTTTTTAATAGATTTATCCACATGTATAATACTCAAATTATCCTTCATACCTGCAACTCAATTCTGAACCCCAGCCAGAACTTCTCTTTTAAGGAAACATTTAATTCATATCATGGGTTTAAAACAATACATACTCAAATCTGTTGTGAAGTCCCCCAGTTTTCCTATGTGAGGTTCAAAGAAGGCTATAGAATGAGATAAGGTATGTACATTTACCCTCAGAGCTTGCAGCATGTTACGAAAAGCTGCTTGGGCCACTGTGTTTTAAATATATGTGGGTGTTCTGTTGTGCCATGAAACAAAGACAGAAATGGATGAGAAAAAAGATACATCATTCTAGTATCATTTTTAATGAAGTGAGCCATTTAGAAAGATTAAGAAAAATAATACCAGGAACTTGTGAAAAACAGTTGCTTAAAAGATTTATAGCATCAATCTTCTCCCTAACTTTAGTTTATCAGGACAGAAAAGAACCACAAACTGTCGGTACTCTGGATAATAGCATCAAATATCATTGGCAGATAAAATGCAACAGTCAATTCTTAACTAAACATGATGAAAATTCTCTTGAATCAATGCCTTTCTTAACTCAAAATCTTCCTATATTCAGATTTAATTTGTTGGAATCTTTGCTGTCATAGATTTCTTACTTTAAATGGTGGGAGATGTTTTGGTTAGTGAAACACTTGCAGCACAACCAGAGTTCAATCTCACAAAAATCCACGTAAATGGTCAGGCATCTTAAAGTCGGGGAAGTAGAGACATAAGGATTCCTAAACCATATTGGCCAGACACCTCAGCTAAGCTCCATGTTCAGTAAGAGACCTGTCTCAAAACATAGACTGGAGATTAATTAGGAAGATACCTAATGTTTACCTGTGGCCAACACATACACATATTCGTTCATGGCCACACATAAACAAGTACACATACACCCATACATGCATGTGTATATACACATACAAAAATGTGTATATATACATACCATAAAAATTAGTTCATTTTATAAACCTTAGGAAGGTTTGATAGTAATTTAAAGTTTGAATGTTTTAAGCGGTGAATTACAAGTAGACAGTGTGTATAACAGATATTGACAATTCTTGAATTTCCAAACACCTTTATGATCAAAGCTCAACTATCTGAGATAGTTAGCCACATGTAAGTTCTCTTGCCCTCCTCCCAGTCCCCATCACCCTTGTCAAGTACTCTCTGTGCCCCCTCACTTTGCCAGTTCTATTTGTTCTGTTCCTTCTACATTTCAAATATTATTCTCAGTATTCATCGTAACTGGGGAAAATGAACCAAACAAAATAAAGATGTTCTGTATGTTGATTCAATTCCTCACTGATCTTCAAGGACCAGTTCATAATGCATGCTTCTGAGTTTATTTAAAACACTGCACTACAGCTAGTACTGGGTTCTTACAGACAGGGAAAGTATGTGTTCCCTTGTTAACAGGCTTAGACTTCTTGAAGGGAAAATGGACCATTTTGCTTTGCACATGCTTGGGAGAATCAAGCCACCCCATGAGATGGAACAAACACTGGATTCTTTTCTCTGTCTCTATCTCTCTGTCTCTCCCTTGCTTTTCCTCCTTCATTGTGTGTGTGAGAGAGAGAGAGAAAGAGAGAGAGAGAGAGAGAGAGAGAGAGAGAGAGAGAGAGAGAGAGAGAGACTCTCACTGAAGAAGTGAGTCACTGGAGTGGGTCTAGAGGCTTTTCAGCCTGTGTATATTTCCTTCTCACTCTACTTCTAAAGTATAGATTCAATATGCACCAGTCATCCTCTTGCTCTTGTCCAATGTCTTGTGCACTTCTTGCCTTCTACTGTGTCATCTTCAAAATGGTGGACCATCTTCCTGAAATAGTAAGCCAAAATAAACTTTCTACATTAGGTTGATTTTGTCTGGAATTTTATCAAAGCATCTGGAAAGGGAATTCTCTGTTCCTCCCTCTCTTCCAACATGTATGTGCATGACTCTGTGTGTGTGAGAGAGGGAGAGTATGTGTGCAAGTGTGTGAGTGCATGTGTATAAGCATATATATATGTGTGTGTGTGTGTTTGTGCAAGTATGTATGCATGTGTGTGAGCAGATGTATGTGAAAGTGTGTGAACATGTATTTATCCACATGTGAAGTGTAAATGTGTGTGCATGTGTATGAGTGCACATGTGTGTATGTGTGCCTGTCTGTGTTTTGTGTATGCACATGTGCATGTGTGGGTGCATGCTTGTCAGCATATGTATGTATGCACATGTGCATGTGTATGCATGTGCATGTGTGTGCATGTGCATGTGTGTGCATGTGTGTGTCCATGTTAGTGTGTATGCACATGTGTATTTGAGTGTGTGTATCTACATGTGCATGTGTGTGTTCTCTATGTGCCTGTGTGTGAGCATGTGTGTGTCTATGTGTGTGTGAGAGAGTATGTACAGTTTTTGTGATCATATATGTAACCACATGTGCATCTGAGTGTATTTATGAGTGCATAATTGCATATGTGTGTATGTTTATGTGGTAGTTTATGCATCTGTGTGCATGTGTGTTTGTGTGTATGCAAATGTACATGTGTTTGTGCATATGTATATGGTGAGCATGTGTACATATCCACATATGTGTGTATGTACATGTGTGTATAGGTGTGCATTAGCATATGACTGTGTGTACCCACATCAGCATGTGTGTGCATGCATATAAGTGTGTGTTTGTGTGCATGCCTATATGCATGTGATTGTACATGTGTTAGTGTATACGCACATGTTCATGTGTTAATGTGTGTATGAGCATGTATGTGTATGTGAGCATGTGTAAGCATGTATATGTGCTTTTGTGCATGTGTATACATATTTAATTCTAGGTATATATGTATGTGTATTGTGTACTTAGACTTCCACATATGCATTTGCTAGTTAAAACAGAAGTTATTCCTCAAGCACTTTCACAAGAGTACCACACTAGCCTGGAAGTCACCAAGTAGGATACACTGAAGAATCCATGAGCCCCAGGGATCTATGGGCTTCTGGATTCCCGTAACTGGAATTCCAAACATAAACCATGATACCCATAATTTTTGTGTGGGTTCTAGGTCTTGAACTCAGATCTCCATGATTATAAAGCGATCATGTTACCAACTATGATTATAAAGCGATCATGTTACCAACTATGATTATAAAGCGATCATGTTACCAACTATGATTATAAAGTGATCATGTTACCAACTGAGTTGTTTCCCTAACTTACTCTGTCTTTCTTATGCATAAAATTGCACAGAAACTTTTTTTGATCATTGAATTTAAACATGAAAAATCACAAACTGTTTATTAAACGTGATTTTTAAATTCTCATATTCTTTCTGGGTCCTTTCATTTACTAGAATTTTAAGCCTTTCTTCTGAAATATGTTGTATATACAAGGGCTTTGCAACTTTCAAATCACAACCTACTTGTTTGGCAGTCCTAAAATTGACTGTCTGTCAGTCTGAATGTAAAGAGAAGAGAATAACTATAAATAACAAAAGAAGGAGAAACTGTGGAGAATGAGAACAGAGTAAGTTCGTATAAGAACAAAGCAAATGTGTTAAGAGTTGATGAATCTTAGCATTTCCTTAAAAGACATGGAAGAAAAACAACTTCTAGTTAATTAACAAAAATCTCTTACTAGTTAAGAGTTCAAGATTTTATGGATCTATTTTCTCTCCAATGGGCAATACTTATTTTTCAAATGGTCTTATTACCTTTACCTTAATGAATTTTGCTAATGAACACTAATAGAGTTCAGTATAGAGAAACTCCTGGAAAAAAATACATCTGTTCAGAATGAAGCATCTTAAATTAATTCCACATACCATGACACCTTTGTAGACTTGTTATTCTGCCAGATGCTTCATGAGTTGGCAAGAAAGCTGTCCTCCTATATTTCCCATGTTATATTTTCATAGGATGCATTTAATTGCTACTTATTTAGATATTCCCATGTGCTAACACAGATTATCCAATTCAGTCATCCCAGAGATAATTGCTAAAATAATGCAAGCAATGATTAAATTGCACTGAAATAAAGCACTATCTCTGCTAATTATGTAGCTGGGTTTTCAATAGTATAGATTTCAAAATCTCACTTTTAGAATAGTGGTTATATGAGAGGCATTGCAATATTGACCATCATAGTACAAGACACAAGTAAACATTATTGACTAAACATTATTGACAGTAATAAAATAATATTTTCCAAGATGTTAAAGAACAAGCTTTATCTGTATGAGATGAGAATAGGGCAGAATCCTGTAGAGTTTCTATTCTAATTTTATAATTGTTTTGACCATATTTAAAACATATTAGCTCACCATTTCAGAGCTTTCAGTTACTTATGGTGTGGAACCATGGTGGAACAGCTCTTTGCATGGTGGACAGGAAACAGAAATGAGTATCTTAGGAAGTGATGGGGCAAGTTCCAGTGTTCAGTGAACATAACTTTACTGACCTACTTTATCTAATTAGTCTCCACCTTCCTTCCACAAATCTGTCACCACAAATAATGTATTCAACCTTTCAGTCTATCTAGAAGTTAAATCATTTATGTGGTAAGAGCTCTCCTCATCTGTCTCTGGAAATACCCTCATGAATAAATGTTGTTATATTTTCATCATTTCTTAAGCATTGCTCAACCCAGGAAGTTGACAGGCAATTTTACCACCATGTAGAGAAACTAGAAAAAAATACCTCCAGTTATTTTCAGAATCAGACTTCATTAGGTAAGCTTCTGCAGTTCATGTATCATCAAAAGAAGATCCTGTCCCTGGTTCTCAAGACTCACATGTGAATCTGGGTAGACACTAAGCACATAAAGTTCTTGCCATGTTGGAAGGAGACCTGAACCTGGACTGTAAATCACACCTAAACCTGGTTAGACATAGCATGCACCTGTTATCCTAGCTTTCTGAGAGTGAGATGGAGACAGGAGGATCCCCAGACGCTCAGGGATCTGATATGCTGGTGGAAGCATCAGTGAATAAGAGCCCTGTCTCAAACAAAGGTAGAATGTAAATATGTATCCCTGAGGTTGTTTGTTCTCTGACCTCCATGTATATGCTATGGCACACATTCAGGTACAATCACATACATACCCACATGCACACACACACACACACACACCACACAGGACACACACACCACACATACACAGAGACATACCACACACACACACACTCAGATACCTATTATATACACTACACTCACTTATCATAATATATATATATATATATATATATATATATATATATATATATATATACACGTGCACACACAGGCATATTTTAAAAATAGAATCCACATGTATCTCCAATTTTCTTTGAGGTTAGAATACACATGATAGCCACCTATTGGGCTGTTCCTTAGAAATGCTTGTAGTAAGTAACCTTTTAATTCTCTCTTTTCACCCATAGTCATCATAAAGTCACTTTTTTAAATGGCACAGCTCCAAGATTGACAAAGTCAACACACCTTAACACACACACACACACACACACACACACACACACAAACACAGTGAAGTTTGATCAATTAGGGAATTATCAATTTCTGATTTGATTACCCTGGGATTTTAGCATGTGTTTGTCACTACAGCAGTGCTTTCTCTATTCTGACCAAAACATGAATTGTGTGGAAGAAAGACGATTCAGTGGTTAAAAGCACTGGCTACTTTTGCAGAGGACCCAAGTTTGCTCCCATGCACCCAAGTGACAGCTAAAACCTAGCAGTAAGTCCAGTTTTAGGAAATTCGGGACCCTCTTATTGCCTCTGAGAGCAACATCTCCACAAGTGGTACTCAGAAGTGCATGTGATCATAACATCCAAACACATGAATTAATTTAAAAACTCATAAACTCATAGCATAAAGGATTCTGATTCATCATACCCCAGCAGTAGCTTGGGTGACCTCAGTGCTGTGCAGTTGGTAAAGAGGGAGCTGATATCAGGGATGGAAAACAATGAGTATTTTTTTGCAGAGGAAAAACACTGGTGAATTGGTGCCAGTTGCAAATTATGAAATACATCACAGAAGACATATTAATTCATTGAGATTAAACAGCATATTTGTTCTCACATCACAGTCAAATTTAAACTGAGGGACACATAGCTATTTAAATGCTTCAAATTTCTCCACTTAATTTTCAAGGTCTATATCCCCCTTATCAGAAAAACAGACACCGAAAGCAGTCAAAGAGGTAAAAAGGAATTCATAGAAACATTCAAATGTGTCTTATTCTTAAGGAGTAAATCCCAATTCACTTCCTGTACCTTCATGCACACATGTGGATGTGTTTTTCATATGCAAACACACTTTCTCTCTCTCTCTCTCTCTCTCTCTCTCTCTCTCTCTCTCTCTCTCTCTCTCTTATAAACTCAATGATAAGCCCAGCCACATTTTTCCTTCCTAGAGTTCAATAGTCTATTGAAGCCATGGCAGGCATTGCTTTGACAGGATTGACAGGGATATTACACTGGGTTCTGGAATTGAGACTAGCAAACAAGAACTTGACCTTTTCTGAGAACATGTTTCAATCTTGCCGAGCTTGATTGGTTTAGGTGGATTTATAGGGAAAGTGATCACCCTGCCCAGGGGAACTTAGACAGAGGACTGATAAAACAAGTCGATATTAGAATAAATGTATCATGTGTAGGATATTTTTTAGTGTAATCCCCAGAATTACAGATAACGTTGATCATATTTGCTGATACAAAAGCTGAAGTGTAGAGATTAGTCATTACAAACTTACACATACACACAGTGGGAAAAATGTTAACAAACAGAGGCTTAACGGTTGGGTCAGAAGTTAAGAGCACTTGCTGATAATGCATAGGGCTGATGCTCAGTTCCCAACACCCACAGTGAGTAGTTCACAACCTCCTATAAGTCTAGCCCAGGAAGATTCACGCCCTCTTTTGGGCTTCTGTACATATATGTGCAAACACACACATAGACCCACAATATA
This sequence comes from Mus pahari, assembly GCF_900095145.1. Taxonomy (NCBI): domain Eukaryota; kingdom Metazoa; phylum Chordata; class Mammalia; order Rodentia; family Muridae; genus Mus; species Mus pahari. The sequence continues at coordinate 99,030,126 of NC_034594.1, forward strand.
CAATGACAAATAAAACTTAAATAAGATTGACTAAATTAGCAAGTTGACAAAAATGTAGTTGGAAGAGAATAGGAGGAACATACATACACATATACATCGATTTGCATACACACATATACACCAGTATGCATAATTACTTGAGAGTATATAGCTATTATCCCTGACTGCATATCCAGGACCAATTATCCAATAGCAACTGTGATCTCATACTAGACAAGCTAATGTCCAGGTGTATTTAATACTTCCACAGATAAGCCAGTATGATGGTATGTAAAAAGTTGAAAGATACTGAATCATATCCCATAGGATGTCTTCTGTTGCTTGATGGGCACTGATTACAATCATGGTTAAGGTGACCTAGATCCACAGCACTAATTACTACACACTTCTCAAGATTTCCACATTCTCGTCACATGGTACTTGAGGAGCCTCCCTTAGCTCTAACTTCTCCATTCTCAGAGCTGAAACAGAGTCTATAAATTCCCATAGGACAAGTTAATCTCCTATGGTCCCCACAACCTCTCTACAGTTCCAGTTGTGATGACTTATTTACTGTTACATTTTGTTGAAATAAATTTAAGGAAAATCAAGTTACTGTGTTTAGAGAACACTCAGCTCAATTAAATCTTTTCATCATGCCAATCAAGCATATTTCTAGAAGGGATATCTGTGATTTAGCTGCCCCCTTCCAGGAGAATAAGCAATTAAAACTCTACCTCAGCCAGATATTCATTTTGTAAAATTATTTCCAGAAGTATATATGCTGTTCAATAGAAATAACCTCAGAATTGAAGCATTCCCTCCAGGAAGAAGTGGGACAGCTCATAAGACCCAAAAAGTAAATTTATGTTCACAGGAAATTACAAATACTCATGATTTTCGAGGGATCCTCCTCAGGGTTGTTTAAACAACAAACAACACTGGGAGGGGGCTCTCAGGTCTGATTGCTCCAAGGTTGCATCTTGCATGAATGGTCATCAATGTTAGCCTAGGGTTTTCAGTGATGCAGTTGGTCTTAAAACATCACTCTTCCTATAAGTAGCCATTCACTTATACTCCTGCAAATAGAGTACAGTGGTGCATTTATTTACTCTCTCCTCGTTTCCCAGTCATGAGTGAATGGGTTGTGAATACCCAAGAAGAACTGCACAGGACAAGAATGTATTCTTTGTGATTGAGGTGGAAATGCCTTGTCATTCATAAGACAAATCCTTCTCAGGCTCACCACACAATGCCTGGGTAGGGTGTGCAGGCATGCTAAATTCTTGATGGGAGAGTAAGAAATGACCTACGGGCAAGGTTTCTCTGAGATCATTTTTCTTTTTCTTTATCCTGGAAATACTCAGGATCAATGCTAGTGTCTCACATGATAGGCCAGTACTCTACACCTAGATGAGCTACACCCTCATTCCATGCCTTGTATTCTACTTTCCCCCCTCTTCTTTATCCACAAATTCATAAGCATTGGAATTCTTATTCTCAAATCAAATAGTAAATCTTTGAATGTTTTTTTGCCCTGATCTCTTTCACACCCACTACCCAGACTGTGCCATGGAACAAGTGTCTCACTTGCCCCTGGGTGGAGAAGATGTTTTACAGAAAGACAGAGAATAAGAATTAGCAAGCCTTGTAAAATTCTTCCATTTGTGTCCTTCTGGTCATACACTCTATCCAGTCATGTCTTTCCACAGCTATCTATTTTTTTCCAACAGGCTTACAGTAAAACTACAGCCCTCTGCAAATCTTTGGGTCTTCAACTCTGAGAAAAGGTGTGTAACCTAAAACTGAAATATCGATGTCTCGTGGTTTTTTTCTTGTTATTCTGTCTTTCATTATAGAAATTTCAGTCATGGCCCATGTAATGAGAGAGGATACTGTATTATTCTTTTCTATAACACTCTTCTATATTTATCTCTATTTTACAATTTTGCATGCTAATCAAAATCAGAGACATCAGTCATCAAACAGTAAGTAAATACTGTAAGTGTTATACATATTGCTTTATATAAAATATATTACTTATACTATCGTAACTTATTTTTCTGAAATGACTCTATCTTTATTTGACTCTGCATCCTGGTACTCAGGAAGAGCTCTCAGTCCCCTGACTGCTGTTTCTCAAAGTTTCGATTTTAACCAATTTCGTAAGATCCATGTCTATGGCCTTTTCAACGTCTCATCTTAGTCACTCAGGGCATAAATTTCACTCTTTACTTTCCATACGCTGTGAGATGCTAGACAGCAGATAATTACTCAGCGGAAAAGTTAAAAAAATAGGAAACTGGTTTTCAAGGTAGAGTTTTGATCTGTTCTTTTTTTTTTTTTTTTAATTTCACAATTTTATATTAGGTATTTTTTATTTAACATTTCAAACGCTATTCCCAAAGTTCCCTATACCCTCCCCCTGCCCTGCTCCCCTATGCACCCACTCCCACTTCTTGGCCCTGGCATTCCTCTGTACTGGGACATAGAAAGTTTGCAATACCTAGGGGCCTCTCTTCCCAATGATGGCCGACTATGCCATCTTCTGCTACTTATGCAGCTAGAGACACGAGGTCTGGGGGTACTGGTTAGTTCATATTGTTGTTCCATTTATAGGGTTGCAGACCCCTTCAGCTCCTTGGGTTCTTTCTCTAGCTCCTCCACTGGGGGCCCTGTGTTCCATCTAATAGATGACTGTGAGCATCCACTTCTGTATTTGCCAGACACTGGTGTAGCCTCATACTAGACAGCTATATCAGGGTCCCTTCAGCAAAATCTTGCTGGCATATGCAATAGTGTCTGGGTTTGGTGGATGATTCTTTTGTAGCTATGTTGTCTAACTTTTAAGTTTGCCTAGACAACTTTGTCAGTATAACTCTCTACACTACACACTTCAACCACTTTAACAACAACAAAAAGAAAATGCTAATTTGAAGCTGAAAACAGTGTTATGGAGAAGAAAATAAAGCACTGTGTTTTTAAAATTTTATTTTTTGTGTGTTTATATGTATATTTATTGTGTGTATGGGTGTCTGGACACATGCATGTAGGTGCTTTCAACGACCAGAAAAGGACATCTGATTTTCTGGAGCTAGAGTTACTTAGAGCTGGTATTCTGATGCCCGACCAGCTTGGTGAGAACCAGGTCTGGATGCTCTGCAAGAGCAATACATGTGTTTAACCTCTTACCCATCCCTCTAGCCTGTAACATAGTAATTTATCACAACTTTTAATGATGTCTTTCATCACCTGTAGAAGATCACATTTTTACAAACTTTAAGGTTTTGTACCCTCTACTGTTTGGGTTAAATGAAGTCACAGATGAAGGGTTCACACTACTACTTAATACCTAAAGGTCATGGAACTGAATATCTATTTCACTAACACTACCATCTGTAAAACAGGCAAATAATATGACATGATATTAATACATATATTATTAGAATATACATACAGATATTACTCATCTCAACTTCACAATTTATATTTAGGATGTGGGGAATATAAAAGTTATAGAATGTTTTGATAGGTCATAAATTCAGGGAACATAAATCTAAACTTACTTTTATTATTTAAATGGGTAGTAAAGTAATTCTCTGGGAAAGAAGTAGAAGAGAAAAGTTAGTTTCGCTTAGTAAACAGTCTATAAACCAAGAAAATCTTAAACAACCAAAGTATGATGGAAATATAAATACCAAGCTGGATAGTCTTGGTCACAGAATTTAGCCAGCAAGGTAAAGGCAAAAGAAATAGAAGTCACACTGTTCATAGATAAGGTAAAATAGACCAAGTTTATTCTTCTTAAGGTTTTCCCCTACTCCTTAATGTTCCCCTTTCTCATATCATTTTTCCTTCTATAAGGAAGTTGCAGGTATTCCTGAAGAGAACAGTTTAGAGGGGAGTTCTATTGAGAAAGCTTCAGGTTTTATGCAAACAAACATTTCCCAAAGTTCCCACCAGAAAACAAACTTCTCCAGTGTTCTTGGCAAAGGCATTCTTCTTCATGTGTCTATAGCTGAGGAATGTAAGCTTCTAACTTCTGCAGCGTCAACTGCACACAGAAGATCCCCAGTGAAGGGTGAGCCAATGAATCAAACACACAAAACCCTTGTCTCAGATCACCTTGTGAGAGGAAACCTCTGCAGGATGCCACAGTTCCATTGGGTTATTTTTGGCTTGTACCTTTTCTTCCTCAACAAAGAATCTCTGTTACAGAGAGTGTAAAGTTCTCTCACAATGCTACATTTCCATGCCCTTCAGAAACCATATTAAGTAAGCCTTTTAACATATTTCTCTGACATTTGGGTTTATGAATCCTAGAAGTGTAGATTTCTAATAAACAGTTCCACCTCCCAACCTATTAGTTTCAGAGTTTTCTAACAGTGAGATTAACTTCCTGTTATTCTTTATACTGGCCATTATTCTAGGTATGGTTATTTCTATATATTAATTCTTAAAGAACCTAACATAAAGATATAACTTTCCAAATATTTGAAGACTTGCAGGATGCATTGGCCAAAAATATGTGAAAGTAGCATAGAAGCAAATTTGTCTCAAATGTCACTAAGACAGTCAGGTATTTATTTCCATGAATTCTACAGAATCAAATTAAGTTTGGATCCAATAAAACCTCTGGTTATAATGCTCATTTGTAACCTCATCTCTGTGTCTAATAGACTGCTGCTATCATACAAGTCGTTTCTGTAGTCTTTCAGGGTCATATGGCCCCCAGTGTTACCTAGGAATTCATCTTCAGCTACATGCCACGATTTCAATAATAGAAATGGGTATAGAATTGTAATTTCCACACAAAGATGAGGATGAATGTTTCTTGCATGTCTCACCCTTAACATGTAGGTTGTAAACAATAATTGATTTTGGCTCGTCCTATTAGTTCTACCATTATTTTTCACCTCACTATTCTGTGCCAGGCTACACTATTTTCAAACATACATAAAACTCTCTCTGTCTCTCTGTGTCTTAGTGTCTCTGTCTGTCTCGGTCTCTCTTCCTCTGTCTCTGTCTCTCACTGTGTGTGTGTGTGTGTGTGTGTGTGTTAGTCTATGTGTCTGTGTGTGTCTGTTTGTTTGGATGCTCCTGTGTGTGGATGCTAGAGAGTAAAATATGGACTGCCATTTTTCAGTCATCCTATCTCTTTTTTTTTTTTTTTTTTTTTTTTTTGAGACACAGTCTCTCATCGAATGTGGATCTTACCAAGTATGCCACACTGACAATCCAGGGATCCACTTGTCTTTGTGGCCTTGGTCTTTTGAGTATTGATTTGAATCTATATTTCTCTTTTTCTATGTGTATTCTGTGAAAACAATCTTTTCTCATTTTCATGAAACATTATCTGAGCACTACCATTCAAATATGTAATGTTTAGGAGCTAGGAAAGAAGTCAGTAATTAAATAGCACTAAGGATGTTTGAATTTTATTTTTATGGCTACTAAAATTTAGATCATATATGATTATATATAAAGCTATCTCAGCCAATTGGGATAACAATAGCACCTGAAGCCATAGACTACCTAACAAAAACCCAGTATCAGGCACAGGAAGCATTCTTTGGAGTTGTTGGACAGGGAAGTCCAAAAGGACCCCAAAGCAATACATGCTATTGCCATTGTCCTTGGTGCCTTCCAGGAAAGGTACCATCCTGTTGTTGAAGACACCTCGCACTTGGGACAAAAAGTTTAGAGGAATGACCTAAATCTGACCTAGAAGTAAGTCTCCTCACTGAGAACCAGCTTCCGTACTTTCAGAAGGTGCCACACAAGCTACCAATGGAGAAAAGCAACTAATAGTTCTATCCAGCTATAAAACCAAAAACCACAACAGTGACTGGCCTTGTAATAGTGGGGCACATATCTTGGGGATAACCAGCAGTCACTTAATTGTAGTTAAGTCTGATGAAATGGAGCAAATCCTTGATTGGTACTGTGAACTGAGCCAACTACCAGAGACCCCAAAATGTAGAGGAGAACCTATTACTATCAGATTCCTAAATAAGCATACTCTCTAACCATATTCTAAATATTTATTGTTATATAGATAGATAAGTATAGCTCCCACCTGTATTCAAATAAAGTTTCATGTTAGATAGAAAACATCACAAAAGGCAATGATTGGTCGAAATGCAAGAGTCAACTGATCCTTTTCTGCTGGCCTCCAATTAATGCATTTACAACACAATGACCACTCTTAAGGTTCAAGGACATCATGAAAGAGAGAACAAAAAGACAGATAAAAAGATTTTAAGAGCCAGAGGACTAGGAATGCTATAGTGAGATACCCCCCCCCAATTCAAACAAACAAACAAACAAGCAAGCAAACAAACCAAAAACCCTGAAAGGGTAGGCATGACATGGTGGACCTGAAAGGATTTGGGGAAGAAGCAGGGCATGAATATGATCAAGATATGTCGTATGAGACAACTAATGACTGCTGGAAGAAAGAGAGTGTCTCCCAGCAATGAGCTCACTTACTGGTTGTTCAATGAGTAGTGGTCATCCCTAAAACTGCATACACAGAAATATTGAAATTGAACTCAACAAGCTGTGTTCATATATATTTGTACATACATACATGCAAAATAGCAAAAGAGAAAAAAGTCCATCAATCTGAGAGTAGGGAAGATCTGAGATCTTCAAAGGAAGATCTGTGGGAAGCATTGGAGGAAGGGAAGAGAGGGGGAAAACTCCATTGCATTTGAAACATCAAAAAGGAGCACCATGAAGTTCTCGAATAATTAAAAAAAAAAATAGTGAGCAGAATAGTAGAGACAAGGACGTTCTTCCCAGTGCTTCCCCGCAGAATGCCATTTTCTGAATCGAAGCCTCACAGGAATGTTCTTCCTGTTGGGCAAGACCCACATCCATAGTTCCATGTTCCATGAGTAAAGTAACATTTTTTTCCATTATGCCTTAACTTTTAAACAGAAAGACTGGGTATTGTCTTTGTTTTTCAAATCACACTTCTCCATTCTGTAACCCAGTCAATATCCTTCACAGTTTCCATCTCCTTGGCAGAGGGAATTGTTATTTTCTCTTGTCAAAACTTTGTCTTCACAAGCCACACATTACCTAGCATAACAGACACATAATAGATACTAATAGGTTCCTAAAATACATGAGTGTTGAAAACACAGTCTGTAACGGATAAACTGTTAGGATGTCTGTAGATACTTGGTACACATTAAATATATTTAAAACAATCAAGTCCTAAAGCTATGCGAGAAAGTGCCTGGAGTTTGGGCTCACACCATCTCGGGGCCATGGTGCTTCTCTGTCTCACCTATGAACCCTTATGGCTGATCCTCTCAGCCCTAATTTGTCTGTCTGTAGATAGTGTCCATAATATCTGATGTATTGAGGATTACGGGAGAGAATTTGAGTAAAGCAATCCCTCATCTCCCTGGCACATTGTAACTAACTACTCTATTCTTGCTTCAAGATGAATGTGTTTTTAAAATTTGGCTAGCCTTCTTCTCTCCCACAGGGTAATAGAGCTGTTCAAACGAACAGGCTCAGAATGGCCACTCAATCAAAATTACCAAATGTTGAAAAGGTCAGAGCAGTATAGCATATCTTTATAATTCATGGATTATGGAATGCATTAACATTCGAATCCCTCATTCTTAAAGAAAAGATTATAATAAAGAGCCCAAATGGCCACACATTAATCCTTCCTATGACAATAGCTTTTTTCTTTTCTTTTCTGGGAAATGTACAAATGGTAACCTCTACTGACAATGAACTTCAATTTGGATGCCACACTGTGCTGCTGGTTTTGATACAAAGGAATACCCAGGAGGAGAGGAATGGAAAATATGCTAGATGCTCACAAAGAGATCAGCTTCAAACAGGCTGCCAGCAAGTTCCCACCCAACTGGCAGGTCCAGAAAATTATGCCAACGACGTTCCTGCTTAAGAATATTTTGAGCTTTTACAAGGCTGGGCTGGGCTTTTTTTTTTAATCCACAGGCTTTAAACAGACCATCAAACATCTGCTTCCAAAATTAAAAAGACCAAAGGCCTAAATAGAAAAGGTTCCTGATTATAATGTCAAACATCTCTTTGTGACTGCTGGAACATTTTCAAGTTAATCAGTTTTATTTTTATTTTTAATGAAGTTTCAAAGGATACTATACACAGATAATCACCACGTGGGGAGCTATAAAGAGCTTAGGGGGGAGGCTTAGCCCATCCCTCTCATTTTATCATTGAGGATACTGAAGACCACAGGGGTTATCTGAGGTCTCAACAGTCACTAACAGTTAAACCACAGTAACATAGAAATCCAACTGCTGCTACTCACAAATAAGAATACTGAAACCAAAAGACCCCTGTTGATGTTATTTTTTTTTACAGGATTCGTTATTTTTCTAAAGTTCTTTTTTCAGAAAAAGCATAGTAAGATTTATGATAACATATATCACTTGGAGGAAAATACAAAAACCAAAATGGAAGCACTGGAGTTATCAGTTATATTCTGGAATTCACCAAACAAATGCTATTTTCTCAAACAGCTGCTTAGAGACTGCCTCATCAACATGGTTTAACATTATGTCATGTCATATAAGGCATTTTGCAAAATCCATTGGGTGTTTGGGAAGATCATTTGATAATAAAAGTTCAATGTATAGTCACTTGAATATATTTTGCATAAGATATAATACTAATTATTGAGTTATGTGAGTTGTCATGATGAGCAAAATAAGGCTAGTAGCAATAACATAGTGTGTGTCCTGAAAAAGTGAGGAGGCAGGGCAGTATCTAATCTCAGATTCCCTTCTACATGTCTTGTAGAAATGCTTTCCTATATATGTATATATACACACTTATTCATATGTATGTCATATATATGTGCCATATACATATATATACGTATATGTGTGTATTTGTATATGTACCAAAAACAGATTTAACTTTGATAGATAACAAAAGATATCAAAGAAACGTTGCTTAGAAGTAAATTAATATTCATTACCAAGAATCTATCACATTTCTCTTTTTCTGTTTTAGACAATACATATTGCTCACTCCTGATAATGGGCGGTTTTTCTCTTACAGTTTCTCCATCTCAGGCAAAAGATTATCACCAATTGGGAATATTTATTCTCTAAGTATAGGATTAATAAAGGAATTCTATAATGGTCCAAGTCTCAGAATAACATCACATGTACAGATTTCAGTCAGATCAACTCTCTGAAAAATTCTGCAACTTTCTTCACCTACTACTCAAGTATTTATTTTGTCTTTTTTTTTTTCCAGAGCTGAGGATCGAACCCAGGGTCTTGCACTTGCTAGGCAAGTGCTCTACCACTGAGCTAAATCCCTAACCCCTCAAGTATTTAAAATATTCCCCTAAACTTCCTTGGTCCCTTATTTTCTGTTGCATTTCCATCTTTCAAACTATCTAAACTAAGTTACTTGCCTCATCTACTCTTGCTTAATATGATGAGTCATTTTCTTTTGATGTCTCCAGTAAATTATGCCACATATATTTCTCAGTTTTGTTTAGTTTCAGAAAGCCTAACTTACATGAACTGACTAAAACTGCATAACTGCTGACTTCCTCTTTATTCAGATAGCACGGAAGGCTAGGAGAGTTGCCCCGCTGGGCAATTCTTTATGCTCAGGGCTTGCACTGACTGGTACTTCCGAATTCTCTCTCACTGGACTTGCTCTGCTCATCCCTAATGGGATGAGCTAACCTTCGGCTTTTCTGATCTGGGCTGTCTCACTTTCACTTCCATTCCCAGCCACATCACAACTGCTTCAGAATCTGTGCATTGGTTTTTGTTGCTGTTTTTCCCAATCATCTGTCTCTTTTCCAGGACACCCTGTCACCTTTAAGTGTTCACATTTTCCATCTTTTCCATTAAACAATTGCTCTAGAGGATAGAGAAAGCAATGGGAACATTCTATTGTCTGTTGCTCAGATCTATCACATCCATTAAAAAAGGCAGGCCATGGGCATTTGATTGAGAGTGCTAATTGACCACATAGACAATGGAGTAGCTAGTATTATTGAAATCTCCCTTTAAATGTTTACATCAAAGCAATTTTAAAGCATTAACATGACTAATGTAGTAGAATTATTGATGCAGTGAAGAATTTGCTCTGTATTGGCTAGTGTATTTAAATTAGAAGTAATTAGTTCACAGTTCATATTATAACGAGACATCATTTTGTAAAGTATGTGGATACTAGTTTTTTTTTTTTTATTTTCACATGTGTGAATTAAAAGGTTTATTTTAATTCATAGTTCATGAAAAAAAAAAAACCCTCTCTGTTGTGCATTCAAGGTAGCAGAAGCCAGAAGCAGGTGGTCACGTTGTATTCCCTACTCAGGAGAAGAAATGAATGCTTGTGCTCTATCCAGCTTTTCAGGATCCCTTTCTTAGGGAATGGTTCCACCTACAGTTAGTTTGCATTTTCCCACACTGACAGTAGTCAAGATAATCACTCAAAGACCTGGTGGGACGACCTTCTCCAATGTGATTCTAGATTCTGTCAATGAGACAATTAACACTGACCACCACAAGTGACTTGGGAGCGAAAATGTATAAGGGAGACAGAGAGATGAGGGTGGGAAGAGATCAAACAAAATAAAGTATGGGAGCAAATGGCATATAAAACAATTAAAATTGTGTAGTTCTTTTGAAATTTAAAAATTAAAATAAATAAACATGTAAATCAATTTTGTTTCATAAATTCTGGCTCTTTAGAAATTTGTGAGAACGCAAACAAAAAACACTTGAAACAATTCACACTTGGTAGGAGTTCTTGATCTTCATGAGCCCTGACTGTTTCTACAGGCATGTCACCTCCTGCCACACTGAAATGTGGGATATTCCATTTAGAACTTTATTCCTTTGGGTGAATTATTCATCTAGCTGCAAAATTAATTATTGAGTGCCTACCACTTACTCTTCTCCAGGATCTGGGATCTAGTTTGTAGCAAAAATGCATCTGTGTCCTGAACTGACACACAAATGAGCAACTTAACTATGAATAAACACTAAGGGAACAGGGCGAGGCATCAAGAAATGATACCGAAAGACCCTCAATAGACTTGTCATGGAAGGCCTCAGCTGTGTTTGACCTGGATCAAAAGCAATCAGAAAAATCCATTATAAAAAGGTGTAGGAGAAAGATGTCTGATCAGACAATGATGGTGGTCCAAATACCAGATCTATCCCACTGTCAGATCAGTTTAAATAAAATTGTTTTCAGAAGAAAGAAACAAGGTCATGGTCCTTAGCTAATACCTCCGAGGCTATTGTTCTACCACAGGGAAAAAGGTAACTGTTGAGAACAGCACTTAGCCTATCAAAGACTAAGGTTTGAAAAGGTTTACTTTGTCGTCTTTTATAAAAAGTTGTTGACCTTTGACCTTTGGGGAAAGCATTTTGAAGATTAAAGTCAGAGCTACAGGAATGGAAACTAGCACCACTAGTGAGTTATTAATATTGATCACCGATTTGTCAGGATCTAGTGTCAAATGGAAGGCAAACCTTGGGCACATAAGTAGTGGAATTTCTAGACTGGGTTACCCGGGGTGAGAAGACACATTCTAATCATGAGTGACAGCATTGCTTGAACTGGGGTCCCAGACTAAATACAAAAAAAAAAGGAAACTGAAAATCATTCATTTCCCTCTTGTTTGTGACTAAGATGCCTTATATTCCTTGATGGACTGACTGTTCTTTTAGACCCCTAGTGAAAAGAAACCCTTCTTTATGTTGCTCATGTTACTCATTGTATTACAGCAACAAGATAAGCAAATAATAATAACCTAAAATATACTATATGAGGTGATGGATGACTGAAGGTGAGGTACCCGAAGGGCAAGATGTAGGGTGATGAGCAACATGACGAGTTGGATTTCATTCTACATGGAGTGACAAGAAATGTATTGGAATTTATTTTGAGAGCAGATTTATATTTATTTTAAAATTGTTCAAATACTTTGTGTATGTGCATGCATGCATCCCTGTGTGTACTCAGATCAGTGTAAGACTTGTACTCAGATCATCCAGCTTTGCAGCCCAGCATCCTTATTCACCAAGGCTCTCTGTTTACGTTTAAAACTTAAAAATTTAAGTTCTTTTTAGAAATTATGTATTCGTAAATAGCAATTGTTAAGTTTTTCCCAGCACACATATAGATAGACATAATTATTGTAAGCAATGACAATAACAAAAATTCAGAGTTTGACTGTCCTGAAGTAGAAACAGAGTAAAATGAACTAAGCTATCCCCAAATCCAAGAAGCCAGCAACCACGGATGAAAGGACAGAGATGATATTTTAGTCTCAGTTCTTGGTTTTCTGTGCAGCACTTTGCACACACATCCCAATTACTTTTAGGGTGGTGATGTCATTGGTGAAATATAAAGACAGGCTGTCCCTTCAAATGCATCTTCTGTAAGTTCAGTGATTTCTGAAACTCTGCTATTAGCAGGTCAGCCACTGGGCAGTTCCACCTAGCTTAGGAGATAATGGTCCCTATTCATTTTGTTCATCTGAGAACAAATGTTTCTGAAAAGCAATTAAAGAAGTGTACATTTGAGTTAAATCAAGGAGAGCATAATTACAGCCTTTCTGCCTTGAAGAAACCTTCAACACAAACAAATGAGTTTGGAAAGTTTTTGTTAGATAGTATCCCAAACTTCCTAGCGAGGCTGTGATGAGGATCTGAGAGAACACAGATTATTTTATCTCTATCACTGTTAGAAAACCTTGGTTTGTCTCTGTCATGTATGATATACAGAGATGATAATCTTTGTTTTATATACTGCAATTCCAGTTCACATACTGAAAACAGAATAGTCCTCTATTGTGACTTGTATGTAAAATGTAAGTAAACATATATGACCAAATGTAAAAAATAGCATACTCTTCTCTTGATTACTCTCTGAATTCACTACCTGACAACACCATACCCATGAGGGTAGGTGGCACTGTTAAGGTCACATTAATCCAACACTGGAGAGGACACAAGGAGAAGGATGTCTAGTTCTGCTACAGATGGCTTGGCGTGTAGCTTGCCCCATGAAGCAGCAACAGCATTGATAGAATGTAAGAGACTGTTGATAGCTATGAGAGGGTCCTAGCCTGTACAACCACAGACAAACTGAAGAACGGTGAAAGAGGAAATCCCATATATATAGGATATATAGCCAAACTATCACCAAATTAAACACCATTTAAGAGCAAGGAAATTTAGTGGTAATGCTCAGATGTCCCTGCAACCACTGGGAGGGATCTCTGTCTAGCACATGCACATTCTCATTAGCTACCTACTGCTATGGAGTAGCAAACTGCAAATAATATTTAGGATATGAAGATTATATAAAATACATTATCAAAACTAGTTTTGTTTATTTGCATGGAATTAAAAATGAAAGTTATTTAAATAATTCAAATAATTTATTATATTTGCATGGTGCTTGTTGTTCTATAAGGAGGAAACATTAGTGGAAATTGGAAAGTGGAAGGAATGAAAGATGAGCAGGCAAGGGACAGAAAGTCCTCCTGCATATGCTGTGGAGTTGGTTCAATTTATAATGCGATTTCTATACCAGCAAGTAGAGTGGAGTTGAGATCCTTGAAAGCTGTACTATTGTTCAGGTGTGCATAGTAGTTTGGCTATAATTCCAACCCCAGAAGTGGGAGACAGGGCAATGGGTGTTTGGAATCTAGTGAGAATGGCTGATGAGAATATCAGTGAACTCAGAGTTTTATTAATCAATTGCCTCAAAAGATATGGTGTATATCAACACATGCATGGTAATAAAGTAGGGCAATGAAGAGGTTGTGAGGTTGAAGAATAAAAAATCTTAATTCTGCCTCAGTTTTTAGATAAAATTCTTAAGAAAGAAATTCATAGATATTAATCACAGGCATTTTTCTTAGAAAAAAATATCATTGGAATTTTCAGAATCAAGTACACCAAGCATCTCTCTGTGTTCCATTTCCATCTGTCCTGGAAAAAAAATCAATCCTAGAGATCATGTAGCTTATACACATTTTTCTATGAAATACTTGAAACTTACAAGTGGGTGCTACCTGCAGGCAAAAGTAACCTCCTTTGATGTTGTTCCCACACAGAGGCTTTAAATTTATTTTCAATCGTCTCGATTTTCACTTTGGAAAGCTACAGAGAGAAAAAAAGCAACCCAGGGCACCACTGACTGGTGCCCTGAACTGTTACCACAGGGCACGGAAACACAGTGGAGAGAGATGAAGTCTCCGGACATCCTCCCCTATTGAAAACGTTTGTTCTTGAAGACCGGACTAGAGGAAAATGAGGGCTATGACTCATGTGGGCTCAGGTAAAAAATAGAACTCTTCTGTCCTGCTGCAGAAATTATATAGATAAAAGCTCATGAATTCCTCACACTCCATCAGTAATGAGACCTTTCACTTGGTAGATATACTTGGTAGGAGGTCAGATGAGAAACCACACAGGGTATTGGGTAAAGGGCTGTGGGGTGGGTAGCACTGGAGGTGATGACAGGGATGGAGCTAGATCTAGATGCTATTGCCACAGTGGAAAGGATGATGACGATGGTTCTTTCATGGCTGTAGAAACAAAGGGATGATTATAGTCAACTGCTAATGGAGGCCCTGTTGGCAAGAGCGCTAATGGTATGTAAGATGTAGGGGGCACTGTTTTGGTGGAAGGGATAGTGGTGATGTTGGTAGTTTGGTGGAGGCTATGGAGATGCAAAGATGATGGTGGTAGATTAGTAATGGGGGTTTGGTAAGCAGGAGTATTGGTAGTATATATATATATATATATATATATATATATATATATATATATAAATGTATGCTGAGATGAGATGAGGACACTGAATAAAATACTAAATTCTTTCTCGGTCTTTCATTGCCATACTTATTTATCCCATGTTATACAATACTCTAAATATTGTATTGTGAAATGTTCTTCACTAAGTTGCATCATCTTCTCTTCCTGTCTCTGTCTCTGTCTCTGTGTGTGTGTGTGTGTGTATGTGTGTGTGTGCGTGTGTTAATTTGCAAGCATGTGTGTGTAAAGTCTACAGTTTGATACTAAGTACTTTCCTCTGCTGCTTCTACCTTACACTTTTAAGCAAGGTCTCATATAGAAACTAGAGCTCATCAATTTAGCTACCTTGGCTGGCCTGCAAATCACAGGGCTCTTCCTGTATCGTTCCTCTCAACATTAGTACTATATGCACATGCCAACACGTATAACTTTGCAACTTATAGAGCAAGTACTTGGCATATTACTATTATTCCTGATCTTGACTTTTTATTTTATTTTATTTTTTGATTTTACATTTGCATATGTGATATTGGTATGTATTTGTTGGTGTTGGAAACAAGGAACAGACAATCTATTCTTAGCTTTCTCCTACTCCAAGAAGTTTTAACAAAAGTAAAAGAATTCCTTGGATTAATTATCTTCATACTACTTCTGCCTTCGGATCAATCTAATGAGTGAAAAAATGCATATAACAAGAGATCAAAGGATAAGAATGATGTGACAGGCAGTGGCAATCATTTTGCCAAGAGAATTTTTTTTCTAGAATTTAATGTTTATTTGTTTTTTTGAGTTAATTTTTTAAATTTATTTTATTAGATATTTTCTTCATTTATATTTCAAATGCTATCCTGAATGTCCTCTATACCCTCCCCCCNCCCTGCTCCCCTACCCACTCACTCCCACTTCTTGGCCCTGGCCTTCCCCTCTATGGGGCATATAAAGTTTTGCCCAGAGAATATTATCTTTTCTGTTTTTAACATGCTGCTGTTCTGCTGTGCCTCCATGTTGTCTGATGGATCTTCCAGGAAATACATCAGGGCTGGTTTCCTTGACAAATAAAGATAAGATCAATTACAATAATAAACTTGTCTGGCAAGATTGAAGAATGCTATCAGTAGAGTCTCGGAGGGGAATAGAAGGTGAGAACCCTTCTCAGAACCACATCATTATCCAAGCATTTTGCACACAGATTCCGAAAGTGGGTATCATCAGAAAGTAAAGAACATGCCAGCAGTACGTCAACATGAAACTAATGTCTATTTACACACATACCAATGTTGTGTTGAAAAAGGAAGTCAGGGAATGTTGATATTGCTGGGAAACATAACTTCTGGTGTAAGTTCGTGAAGTGTAAGGAAAAGTAACCGGGATGTCTTTGTAATAGTCCTTTGTACCCAGATCAGAGAGAATATCATACAGAAGGGTTCTAAAACCAAAAACGATAAAAGCCAGAGTCTGGATTACCTAGGACTGCTCTGACATTTGTCTTCTGACAGTATAGGATCATTTTCATCTGTTCTCTTGAACTTGGAGCTGCTGTAGTGGCCTGCACAGGACAGGCAAAAGGTCAAGGCAAACAACACAGTAGCACAGGAGAGAGGGGCTTCTGGGAGCCTAGCCCTATCTAGAGCAGGACTTCAGGCTAGCTGTCTAGACTATGACTACTAGCATCATATTTTTTAATCAGGGGCTTGACCCCTAGCAGAGCTATCCATGCTTCAGTCGGGGAGACATTGGGAAATCTGGGAGGGAGATGATAAGGAAGAATATGACCAAATTATGTCAAAATGTTTTTTTTTCAATAAAAGCCTGATTTCCTTAAAATTTTATTAAGTGGAATTAAAATATAACATCATTTATGCCAGTAGTTTGTAAAATTTGGCTCAAATCCTTAATCAAAAAGGTTGATTCTCAAGCAACATTTTCAAAAATTCTGTCTTAAACGTGGAGTGGAGCTAGGAATCCTTTGTTTTCATGACTTGATGTTTGTTTTATTTCTGGGATAGGAATTCACCACATCTCTCTTGCTAGATTGACACTACGTACACCAGGCTGGTCTCAAACTTGTGGATATCCCCATGCCTCTGTGTCTCAAGTGCTGAAAAGGCAAGCCATGATTCTTGGCTCATTTTACCCTGTCTCTGTCTCTGTCTCTGTCTCTGTCTCTGTCTCTCTCTCTCTCTCTCTCTGTGTGTGTGTGTGTGTGTGTGT
>NC_034594.1:99047190-99050618 GCF_900095145.1 Mus pahari
TGTGTGTGTGTGTGAGAGAGAGAGAGAGAGAGAGAGAGAGAGAGAGAGAGAGAGAGAGAGAGAGAGAGAGACTCACAGTATAGGATAGCCCGGTTGGCAGTGATCTGTTTGTTTTTTGTGCCTCATCCCTGGGATTTTGTGGCTTACATTCAGGCCATCATGCTTGTGCTACGTGTTCTTTACAAACCAAGCTATCTTTCCAATCCCCATTTCACCTTTGAATTTTTCCAAGGGGACATTGTTTAGGCTCCCAAGACAATCAACATTTGTTCTGAGCATCAGAATAGAGAAGGAATGTTATAAGTATTTGCACAAATTTAAATATATCTGTCACCAGTAGCTATCATCCTAACTAGAAATCCCTATTCATAGTATGACAACCAAAGCTAACCAGATGTGACAGCAAATGGAGTGAAGTCTAGTGGAAATTCTGGGATGTAATGATGGAGCTGGACCTCAGAGGTTCACCTAGGCTAAACTATCAAAATAGAAGCCAGATACAAGTGTCTAAGGTGAAAATATATATTCATTATCATATATATATATATATATATATTCAGTCCATAAGTTCTATGACCCTAGAGAACCGTGACTAATACATGGAGTATTCATGAAATTTTGTGTTAAATCTTAGGGAGATTAAAGAAACAAGGATTCAGAGACTGGAACCAACAGAATAGCATGGGCTGGGGTGGTGACACCGTGTATAAAATGCTTGCTGTACAAGCTTGAACCTGAGTTCAATTCTCAAGAACCCATGAAAAATATTCAGATGCAGCAGTGTGTGCCTATAAATCCAGTGCTGAGGGGGGCGTAACAGGTGAAATCCTAGTTCATTGGCCACCCAGTCTATCTGAAGCAGGAAGCCCCACCCAGATTCAGTGAGAGACTGTCACAGAAGGTGGAGAGTGACTGAGGAGGACATTTTGAAGGCATCCTCTGGTCAGTGCACATAGATACATATTGCACACATGGCACTCCATTAAAATATGTTCGTGAGAGTAGTAGTGGTACCATCATGATGGTCAATCACCCAAGTATGTGTTACAAATATAAATTTGCAAACCCCATGGCAAAATAAATCCTGAGCATGAAGCTCAGCAATTCATGCACAGCACGTCTGAAGCTTGGGACTCCCCACACTAAGTAAACCCTTCCGAATGCGATTAGACTGCCACCAAAGAAAGGAATTTATTTATCCCTCTCTTGGACAATTCAGCTTCTTCATAGCTTCTCAAGTGCTTCTATTTCAGGTGTTTTCAGTTCATATAATAAGGTGATCTTTCCAGAGATTGCCAGATAGAAAGCGACAACACACCACAACCTTTTTACCACAAAACAAGGAGGCCTTCATTCCATTGAGAGCTTTGGCAGAACTTGTTGTCTTGCTCATGGCTTCAAATGTATGATTTACATTCCTGTGTACCTTACTAGTCAATAGAAAGAGCACAAAGATGGTCTAGGAAAGGAAAGGGGCAGACACTATCAAAAACTTCACAGTTAAAAGAAAGCAATAACAACAACAGAATTGCCTATATGCATTCTAAAATGGGTATGAATTTGATCAGTAACTCGGGTCCTAGTAATGATAGCTAATGTGGTCATCTTGACAGGATCTATAATCTCCTGGGAGACAAGCCTGAGAGAATGTCAGTGAGGGGGTCACAGACTGGGTTAGTTGAAATGGGAAGAGCTTCACTAAGTGTGGGCATTGCCACTCCATGCTCTTGGAAACTGGACTAACTAACAAAGAGAAAGTATGCTGCTGCCTACCAGTGTTCATCCTTCTGTTTCCTGGCTGTGGATGCGAAGTGACCAGCAATTCCTGCTACCATGACATTGCTATTCGGATGGACTGTACCCTCATTCTGTGAGCCAGGAAAAACACTTTCCTTCCTTAATTGTCTTTTTTCAGTAACTGTGTTATAACATCAAGAAAAGGAACTAACACTCTGGTTTATCAATTTTACCAAAAATTTAGCCAGGGTACCCTGGGAGAATTTATTCCATTTCCATATTCTTATTTACTCAAGCAATTAACAAGTTATTCCCTAGTGCCAAGCTCCATGTTAGACACAAAAATATATGCAAACTAAACAAACCATAGTTCCTCTCAGCACCCACCTGAATGAGTTCACTCAACTCATTAACATTTACATGCCTTTTACACATTTCATGTCACTCTGGGTTGTACAGGTTAAAGGCACAACATAAAATAATAGTTTAAAAAGGAAATGGGGTGAAGAGATGAAGAGATATCCCAATCTGAAGATGTTTGTTATGTAAGCACGAGGATATGAAGACGTCACCCAGAACTCACTTTCAAGAAACACGGCAATAAGTGCTTGTAATACCAGCCTAGGTAAGCAGAGGTTGTCAGGTACAGTGGACTCACTGTACAGCCAGTCCAGCTGTGCCCATGACTTTAAGGCCAGTATGAGACTCTTTCTATAATAATAATAATAATAATAATAATAATAATAAATAACAACAAGAACAATAACATCAGCAACAACAAGGTAGATGATGATATCAGAGGAAAAACACCCAAGGTTAATCTCTGCCCAGAATATGCACATACACAAATAAATGTGAGTGCATCCATATACTCTGAAACACACATAATTGTTAAACAAGTACAAACACAAGATTAAAAAAAAAAAAAGCAGGAAGCTCGTGAATTGATTCTGTGAGGTCTTGGCTAAAGGATAGAAAGAGAATAGCAGAAAAGGGAGGGACCAGGGGTGAGCAGTGGGATGCAGTTCAGAGTCCTGATCAAAAAACGTATTCCCTTAGGAACAGATCTTTAACATGAGGGAAGCAAGCATTCCAAGCAGAAGAAACAGCAGGTGCAGTGGTTGTCGGAAAAGAATGAATTTGTCTTGTTTAAGAACTAGAAAGGAGGCCTGCGGGGCTAGAGCTTTATAGCAAAGTGATCATAAGGCCACAGAGAAGTGCAGGTACCAGGTCAGATAGGCATGGTAGGTTATGGGAAATGGTTTATTTTTATCTCAAGGGCTGATGGAAGCTCTGTAGGGCATTAAACAAAAAAATCGCATTTGAAAATAAGAACTCTATGTTGGCAAGGTTGTTCATAGTTTTATATTTCTTGGCAAGGCAGATCATTACATTCACTTTGATAAGCACAATGGTGGTACAACGAAAAGCTGGATACTTAGCCCATCTGCTTAAGTCCATGGAAGCTGGAGTTACAGGTGGTTGTGAGCTATTGATGCGGTGCTAAGGAACAAACTCTAGTCCTCCGCAAGACTACCAAGTGTCTCCAGCCTCTCATGTTCATTTTGTACTGGAATGCATTGTGGTACATGTTAGAGTGGACAATGAGGGTGTTTATAGGTGCATTGTTCATCATAGTCAAAGCAAGGGAGGAGAGGAGAGGAGAGGAGAGGAGAGGAGAGGAGAGGAGG
>NC_034594.1:99051040-99075273 GCF_900095145.1 Mus pahari
AGGAGAGGAGAGGAGAGGAGAGGAGAGGAGAGGAGAGGAGAGGAGAGAGAAAAGAATCTCCAGATGATCGTCATTCCAAACAGGTGAGCCATTTATTTTTTCGTAAAGACCCTAGGTATCATGGGGCTGAGCCGTGTCTCCAAGCTACGATTGTTTGAATTTCTAATGAGGAACTTGATGATATAATGAAGTAGTTCTTCATTTCATGCCACTTTAAAGGCTCATCAGCAGTGGTATGTTATACAGCAACAGGTTCCTTGAAGAAAAATGTCAACCAAGTCTCAGATATACACAGTAGTGTCTCTAAACCTATCCTAAAATTACTAAGTATAAACTATATGGTTGGAATAAATAAAATTAGAGGAGTAAATAATCATATTATCTCTGAACAAATATAGAGTAAATCAAAATATATATTAACACAAAATTAAGTATAAAGAGTACATCTGAAATTGTTTTTGTTTAGGCATATATACCTCTGTACTCCATGTTGTATATAATGTTCTAGTTCTTTTCTAATTTTTAGTTATATGGGGAATTTGAATCAAACACATTGTCAAGTATTAGACAAGGAACTTAAAATAATCAACTCGTCGATATCTGTTTCATGTAGATTTTTGTGTGTAATTTTTTTTTGTTTCATTAAAAAGAACATTCTAGATTTTGGAAGCAAAAATGGCTGCAAGAAGCAAATATTTGGGAACTCACTGAAGAAGGAAGAATCTAAAGGACCCGTTTTGACTTAAGTAGTTGCTTGGTTTCTCTGTTATTACTACACCTTTCTCTGCTGGTCAGTACTCTGTGTTATCATCCCGTGCCACTGAGTTTTCTGGGTATGTGCTTTGGGTTAGTAAACGTGTAATATTACAAACCTGATGAGTGGTGAAGAGCTGATTACTCATTAGGTAATGTGTTCGTTTTATCAAGCTCGAGTACCCGAATTTGATGCTCAGAGTACATGTTTAAAGATTCCCTGAGTGGTGCCTTTTTCTATAATGTGGCTGTGGAGACAAGCATGTTCTGTGCTCACTTGCCAAGCAGCTTATACTACTTGGTAAACTCCCACATTAGTGAAAGCCCCATCTTAAAAGAAGAAAAGGGAAAATCATCTGGAAGAATGTTACCAGAGGCTGTTCTCTGACCCCCAAGGCACATGCAGACACATGAGTGTACACATATACGCATACTTGTGACTATAGAAATATACACACAACAAAACTGTTTATCAGATTTTATAAAGATCCAGAAACCTCTTCACTATTTATATATTAGGAGGCAAGCCCCACTTCCATGGTTCTTAAAACACTCAGAAGAGCCAAGAGCCTAACCATCCATTAGTAGAAGAGTGGACAAAGAAATTGTACAGCATGTTCTCAGTGAGATGCTATTTGGCCTTGAAAATGAAAGAAAAAATCATTTGGAACAATGTAGATGAGTCCTCAGGACCCTTTGTTTGGTGAAATAAGCCAGACACAAAAACAAAGGCAGCATGATCTTACTCCTGTGAGTGATCTGAGACAGTGGACTCTGAGAATTAGCCTGTGGAATAAACACTGACAGAGGCTTTAGTGTTAAGGACAGAAAGGAGGCATTGGGGAAGCATTGTTCAAAGAATAAATACTGTGAGAAAGACAAAAAAATAAAAATAAAAAAAAAAAGAACTGAGTTCTAGTCTACCACAGGTGACCAGAATCAATAATCATGCATATTTAAAGTAAGAAAGATTGATTTAAAATTTCTTGAAGACATGATCTGGTGAAGTGGTACCTGGAAATACCTGTGGGCTAGGCAAGAACAAAGAATGCTGATAATAGGATTTTTTTTTCTTTCTTAAATCAAATAAATAGATTTATAATTTGACTGACACATGATAATTATGCATATTTAATAAGTAGAGTGTGATGTTCTGATTCATGAATACACTGGGTAATGCTCTAATCAGAGTAATTAGCATATGCATTGCATGAAGCAATCATTTCCTTTTAAATATGTTTTTACTTTTTAAAAGATGTTCATGTATGCATTCGATATATTTTGATCATATTTAATCTCGCTCCTCCCTAAATCCTACCAGATTTAACCCACATCCTTATTTTGTGTCCTCTCTCCCTTTTCAAATAGGCTACTGATTGCAACTTATGCTGTTCATATACCCATGAGCATGGGGCTCTTCAGTTGGCAGGTATTTAATGGTACTCACTGAGTCTGCACTTGAGTCCCATTACAGAATAAAGTTAGGGTAAACACAGAGTTCCCATTATCTCCCCCTTAGGACACATGGAATATATGACCTTTAGTACCTTCTTTCAAGCCCTCCAACCGAGGCATGTGCTAACACTAATCAAGTACTCCACAGAGGTGACATGTTTCCCTCCCCAGTCACACGTTTTATCATCCATTAAACAGATTCTTTGGCATGAGGACCATCAGACCTTCAGAAAAGAGAGAATCTGCCCACTTTGTACAGTGACTCAATAGACAGAGACTCGCATCCTTAGATACTCCTGATGAACATTTGACGGGAGATAAAATGTAACCCTTTCTGGTTTAAATCACAGAAATTTTAGGTACGGTAACTTATTAAGTAAGAAATGGTCCATGAGACAAGGTTAGAGGTACAAATGGAGCCCCTTCTTATGAGATTTCCTACGTATCTATACAGGAGTATGCTCCTGAGAATCAGCCACCAAACCCAACTAGATAAGGATGGCAGCAAAGTGCTGTCTACACTGGCATGTGCTCCTGGCACATCTGTTGCTCTGGAGCCTCTCAGTAAAGAACAACCCCCAAAGAAACACTTGGAGTAGAGAACAGGTAGATGTGACATACTATAGCTCCAGAAGCAATGCCTTTGAGTGCCTAGAAGAGATAATATATTGAATAGACTTATTCGTGACTCTTGGAAAAGTTAAATTCCTCCATGACTAAGAGTTATCCTACCTTATACAGGTTCAGGAGGTACTCAGTTGGGGGAAATGCTTGCTTTTAAAGTGGAAGGATATGAACTCAGATCTCCGTAAGCCAAATCAGAAGTCCAATGTGGTAGTACTCTCCTGCCATCCTGTAACAGGGGAGGCAGAGCCATGAGGGACTTGAAGATCACTCCTTGGCAAGAATAATAGGAAATGCAATAATTTCCAAGTTTAATGATAGAACATATTGGGAAAATGATAGCAGTAAACAGTGACATTGACCCTTGTCCTGTGGGGGGGAGAGGGGACAAGGACAGGAAAGGAAGGGAAAGAGAGCTACCATAGTTTGAATATTGGGTTTAATATGATCATATTTAAAATTAATGGACAGGGATAGGGTAATTAGATTATGATATCATTATTATTTATTTGCTAACAGCATGTATTCAATCAGAATAAAAAATACTTAAGGTTTGAATAGCCATCCTTAATCTCTTGTTGAGAGCACAACAACTTAATGTGCAAGGAGAAATGGACCTGAATTCCATGCTTGAGCTGCATGGTCTGCAGTCAGTGGCTGGCAGGAATTAGATATTTAAATTTTTTTGATTCAGAAAAAACCGCAGATCTGAGAATGTACACAGGTCAGAAATGAAGGCTGTGGAGATGCTTCAGTGAGTAAAGCATGAGACATGAAAGTGGGGGACCAGAGTGGAAGTCCCAGAAGGCATGCATTATATTCATTTGGGATATGAGAGACAGAGACATGAGAACCCTAGAATGTTGAATGTTGAGGACATACACACACACACACACACACACACACACACACACACACACACACACACACCTGTGCACACCAAGAAGCTGTATCCAACAAGAAAAAACAATAGTAGAGAAGCTGGACTTTTTCTGTCTTCTCCATTTGTGCACTCACAAGCCACAGTCACAGTGCCTTGCCCCCAAAACACTTACACAAAATGAAGCAACTTTCAAATTCATCACTTTCAAGATTCCTTTGTTTCATTTGTTTCTTCTCAGAGCCCATCAATCCAAAATATAGGGCTAGTCACATTTAATTTTGATCCACACAACTCCCGCCAGGGAACCCAGCTGTAAGATTGCTATTCCTGCTATTAGATTTCTAAATGTTCTGTGGAATATTCTAGATCATGAAGAGAGCAGGTAAGAGTGAGGACACAATCCTACTAATGAGGTGATATTTATAGGTTTTATTTTTATTACAAGAGGCTAATTACCTACTTTGTAGATACAGTTCTGATCTAGCAGGGTGTAAGGCTATATTTAGTGACACAGATGACAGGCCAGAAAAGTTGCTTTGGAATGCAATCAAACCACATTTAAATATTATAAAATTTTAAATACCCTCACTCCCTATTATTACCTATATTTATATGTGACCTCTCCTTTCAAATTATGTATAACTATGGAAATAACATTTTCTGTGACCTCATAATCGATTATATTCTAAACTTGTGTATTTGATATATTGATTACACAGTCATTTATATTCTTTCTGTTTTCCTTGAATTTGCATAAAATATTTCTTTTCTTAGCTGACACCTTAAACGGGAAATGAGGAAGACTGGAGGCTAGAGAGATGGGTCAATGCTTGAACACGTTTACTGCTCTTCTACAGGACCTGAGTTTGATTTCCAAAAATATATAGATTGGGTGCCTGTCACTTACTCTTACTCTGTGGATCTAATGCCTTCTTCTGGTCTTTGAGGGTAACTGCACTGATGTGATAGACACACACACATATACATAACTGAAAATGCAAAGGAATCTGAACCAATTATTGGGCATCTTTAGGTATTTTTTCCCTCTAACACTGTCACAGTGTACAGAATTAAGGGCCCTGAGTGAGCTGGAGACCCTTGAAGATATTTCTTAAGGTCTCTGTTCACATAACAGTGTAATTTGGAAGCTGGTGACCAAGATCCACAGAGCAAAATTCCTGTTCAAGATAATTCAACCTTTGGTCCTTAAGCTGTAAGCCTCTACTATCCATGAGACAATATAGATGTTAAGTAATTGGAATTCTGAGATTATTTTTTTATAGCAAGTAGAGCAAACCACCCCAAACTTCATTCTACTGAAGAAAAGGATTTGGGAATGCCTATATCAGGAATATATTTCAACCTTTCATGTATCATCTTATTTGCAATTCACAAGCAATCTTGATATTGCAGACTTTAACTATCCTATGTCATCCATTAACAACCAGAAACTCAAAGAGGTGGCAGGCAATGTCTTTCAAATAATTAGATACTTAGACCCCACACACACAATGAGAAGATTACTCTCATTAATGTTTCCCTTCACTCCACAGTGATACTATTGAAAGAGAGGTGAGTCTTCCGTAGCCTCCTGTAGACCCCCCTCATTCATAAAAATTGGGGAAAAAATGAAAGGAGAAATAGCTCATGGGTAAAGGTTTTACCTTGTGAGAATGAGGACCTGAGTTTGATCTTTAGCACCCATGCAACAAAAGCCAAGGATGATGTTGGACAGTTATAATCCCAGCACAGCAAAAGCAGAGATGAGAGGACATCTGGGACTCACTGAATGGAGAGCCTATCCTATGTGATAAGTTAAATCCAGTCTAGTGAGAGATACTGCCTCAAAAAAATCATAGAAAGGTTAACAGTACCTGGAGATTAGTACTTGGTCTTGTTTTCTGGTGTGCACATGCATTCTATTCTAACCCCTACACCCCACAAAACAAATTGGAATAAAAGAAGATACATTTCTGGCTTTCCTGTATTTGGAGGGTAAAATGTGGAAAATAAATGCCCAAAGTCCATTCTTTCTAGAGACACAAGTATAAGCACCTACTGCTTATCTCTTCAATTATTTGATAATAAACATATGCATAATCTCTAGTACTGTGGGTCTTCATATGTCTGTTTCTCCTTTCCTCAGTAGACTCTTGTTCTCATCATTTAATGGCCATCTCCTAGTCTAATTTTGATATTCCTAGCATGTAAGGTGCCTGATTGATTTTTCTCTGAGGTGTGTCTGCATCCAGGATGATGACTGAAACAGGTATGCAAAATTCAGTATTCTCATGCAAAGAAATAATTTTCTCAGAACACCCACAAATAATTTACATTGCTCTTGATAATTGAATTTTTTCCCTATATACTGTTACTAAATCTCCTTAAGTACTGTCCTTACTTTATTGTGAATGGCTATTTTCTGAGCTTAGTTTTCCATTTCCACATTAGAGATATTTCTCTCCCAGTTAATCACAAGTTCAAGGTTTTGTCCAGCTTTCTCATTTCAGCAATCCCATTGAAATGTTCATAGCCAGCTATCATATGGCTAGAATCTTGTCTTCACACCATTTATGCATTGTATTCTCCAGGAATAAACAAGGAAAACACCCAGAACTCATTTTCTTCAAAGCATACTGGAGGAAAGTGTGTCAAATTGAGCTGTGCGGAATGACAGAGGCTCATATTCAAGGTTCCGCTTTCCCTCCTCAAAATGCGTGACTATCATCTGCCCCATTCAAATTATATTAAATGCAGAACGATTCAAATATTGCCAGCTGCCAATTTAAATTTCAAATGGAAACCTGCTCATTTGCTGACTCTTCAGTCCTTCCTCTGCCTCCCCCATCCCACTTCTCTTTCCAATTTATTTTAAAGCTACTTGATAGGTATTTCTCTTGAGAGAAACCACTCTAAGCAAGTAGTGCCTTTGAGTCAAAAACTGCTTTGAGATTTCTCCCTGGGCAACAACAATATCTTCTGCTTGCGTGCCACTGGATATAGACAAAACATAGATAACACCAAGATTTTATTATAAAAACGATGGCCCAGTTCTCTAATGGAATTGCTCAGAAGGGGGTGATGTCTTCATTTCATTTCTTTTAGGGAAGAAGAAAGAGGGAAAGTCTGGCTAAAGTTCAAAGGGCAATCTATATGGACCATGAAGAGGCTTATCACTGAGTGATAGGAACCCTGTCGTACTGGCTGTGGATATATTTGGTCCAACCCCTGCATTTTGCTAGTTCCTTAAAGTGAGCAACATGAACCTTCAGAACCTGAATGTGGACAATGTGACTCAGTGAGCAAGGTCATCCCACTGTCTATTTCATTATCTTTGTGTGTGTGTTGGGGGGGGGATTTATGCACCCATGCATGGAGACATGAAGGTCAGAGGTTGATATTGGGTGTCTTACCCTGTCATTCATTGGGTGATTTTTGAAACAGGGTCTCTCACTGAACCCGAGAGTCACCTATCCATTTAGAGTGACTAGCCAGGAAACACCAGGTATCTGCCTATCTATAGCCCTATGGTGGAGGTTACAGATGCATGCTACTCTGTTCAGCTTTTATATGAATGGTAGGAACTCAGACTCAGATCATCATGGCTATATGGCAAGCATTTACCCACCAAGTCATTGCTCCAGCCTTCCCTGCCAATTCAGTTTTGTAGTAAGATTGAGACAGTAGTCTGTACATGATATGCTGATTTCTTATACATAGCCTGAGTAGAGGTTGAGTTTTGAAGGAATTATGTTTATATAGGTACAAGCTGACCTTCAGAGAAGATAAATGAAAGCTAGAATCCTATCTTCTCAATTCCATATGGCATTTATTCCTCAATACAAAATTTACCATATCAAGTGTAGCATATAGGGGAGAACAGAAGCAAATCCTAAGTTCTAGAGAGACAGATATTCGTGAAAAGAACACACCCATGCAGTCAGCACCCAGAACAAGAGACAGGACTTAGAGAACATTCCAGCAGTCTTGTGCAAATTCTTCCTGGTGCTGTAAATGCCTTAAGTGAAAGGCGGCCCAGCCCCCCACCATCCAACATTACACTTAGCTTCACGAGTTATTGACCTCAATGTCAGTGCAATTAAATTACATGTAGCATCTGTTAATTGACAGTCTTTAGTCACAGTGTAGGTATAAAATGTGTATGAAATGTTTCTTTCCTAATTTCATACATTATATGACAGATCACTTAATTATAAACAAAGTCAGCTTTCTCTTTCTTTTTTCTCCTTCCCTCTCTCTCCTTATCCTTCCTTCCTCCCTCCCTTCCCCACTCTTTGCTCTTTCTTTCACTACTTGCTGAGTTCTAAAAAGTTGAATTTGTGAGGCCAGAAAGGGTGGCTCAGGAGTAAAGAACACTGACTTACTCTTCCAGAGGACTTGGGTTTGATTCCCAGTACCCACATGGTGGGTCACAACCATCTGCAACCCCAGTTTCAGGACACTTGGCATCTTCTTGTGGATAGACATGTACAGACATAAAGACAGATAAAACATGCACATCAATCAAACAATCAATCAGCCAATCAATATGCAAGGAAAATGAATAAGTAATTTTAAAATGTAAATTTGTGTTTTGGACTTTAACTTCTCAGATAGATGCATAGTTTGCAGTTTTTCTCCTGTTTGGTAGGTCATGTTCTCACTTTTTCATTTTATTCTTTGTTGCATTCATTTATTTTTTTAAGAAGTAATTATATGAATTTTTTTTGCCAGTTTTACTTGGGTTGTCTATGGTTTTAGGATTGTGTCGGAAACATTTTGACCATTCTAATATATTGAAACATTTCCCTATGTTTATTTTTCTAGAAATGTACTATGTCTCACCTTATATCCAAGTCTTTTAATCAAATTTGAGCTGATATTCAATACAGATACGGACTCAATACGGAGTGAAAAGTGTTTGGGCTCTTCTGCATTTGGATACTCAATCTCTCCAATAAGTCTCACTGTTATCTGTATTGGTTTCTTTTCTCATCACTGAGACACGATACTTGACAAAGAGAAGCGTGAAGAAGAAAGGCCAAGAACTGACTCACAATTGTAGTATATAGAGCTTCACAGTTAGGATTGCATGGCAGCAGGAGGCTGGGGAAGCTGATCACATCACATAGTCAGGCATCACAGAGTTGAATGCCTGTATCTACCACTCTTTCTCCATATTCAATCCAAGATCCTGATAAGCAGAGTGGTGCCATCTATGTGTAGCATAAACTTTTCTATCCCAATTAATCTGATCTAGAGATCAATACTCTCAGAGGCCCAGGGGCTTGGGTGTTAAGCGATTCTAGGTTCTGCCATACTGACAATATTAAACCACACACTGTCTTTTCTCTAATCTTTGTTCTCAGCACTTTAATAAACTCAGTGTCTGTGAATGTGGAGCTTTACCTCCAAATGACCTGTTTTCATTATTTTTGTTGTTGTTTTCCATCCCTTAGACTATTTGTCATTTTTTATATAATTACCATGCAGGTTTGATGATAGTACTTTTGTATTATAATTTCAAATCAATTCAGTGCTTTTTTTTCTTTGTTGCTTTTGTTCAAGATCATTTTGATTGTTTGGGGCTTTTTTCTGATTCTATACAAAATTTCTGATTTCCTTTTTCTAATTCTATGAAGAAAATTATTGATCTTTTGATGAAGATGCACTGAGATTGTCCATAGCTTTGGAGCAATACGGACATTTCAACCGCAGTCACTCTTCTAGTTTGTGGTCATGCAATGCCTTTCAGTTTCTTGTAGCCTTTGCACCTTTATTCCTACAGTTCTCATTGTAGTGTGTCTTCATCGCCTCTATTTAAGCCATTTCAGTGCATGCTTTATAGATGTTGTAAATTGGCTTGGTTATGTCCATTCTGTTCTTTGGATTGCAATCTGCTCCTCTGTTGTTTTATTTGTTGCTCTGCCTATTTCTGATAACAACTGTTTGGCACAAGTATATTTTTTTAATGTTCTAATATTACTTAATATGGTTGTCTGGCATTAAAGAAAGCAAAGGAGTCTGAGAGGTCATGATATTTCAGTAACTTATAAACAAGCACCCAGAAGTAAATCTGAAAGCCAATTGAACCAGACTAACCCCAAAGTACAAGTACAAATCCTAAATTATTGGCAATGCAGCAAGTCCCTCACAAAAATAATTAGGACTAATTGGAGTCTTGCCACTAAACATTGGAAAACAAATTCACATACGGTTCGTTTGTGTGTACACGTCCCTTAGAGCCTCTATTAAAGAAGCAGCAGAGTTTTGAAACCTTGGTCTTACCTAATGCAGAGAGTCAAAATTACCTAAGAGACTCAAGCAGACCTGGGATGTTTTAAACATAAAAGCCAATTTATTATTCTCTGGTAATGTTGAGCTTATAAACTGACCTTGACTTGCATTTGTTTCTCATTATTTTAAAAATCCAGATATGTGAAGCGTTTAGTTATGTAGCTCTTTAAGTAGAGGTCTATGCTACAGCTAGGCAAACCCCTGGGCATCCCTACCTCAGCAGCAGCTTCTAGCCACGGGGAAGGGGGCACGAATTTTCAGAATGTGACTTTTGAGAGAATCTGGCTTACGGTTGAAACATTGAAACTGGTATTAATGGCTTAACTTTTAGCTGGCTAAGTGTCCTAACTCAATGTATGTTCATCAAATTTCTGCGTTAAAATAGTCACAGGGAAATCTTCTACACTAAAATCAGTTATTCATGGTTATGAGCAGACACAATTCTTGGTGCAAATAGCAAGGTGCAATATTGGTTAACCTTGGTTGTCATCTTGACTGGACCTGGAGTTAGCTGAGAGACATACCTGAGTGTGTCTCAAAATGTTTCAGGGAAATATTAGCTGAGGGCAAAGACCCTCCCACCCCCTGCCAAAGAAAATAACACTTTCCAGCAATGGTTCATGGCTATGTAGTCCAAGGGGATTTTCCTTTTTGCCTGCCTGCATTCCCTGCCTGCTTGTGAGTGTGTCTGCCATGCTACATCTGCCATCCATCACTGACACCAGAAGCCAGCATCTTCAGTCTTCAAATCTGGACCAAAGAGTACCTACCTGCTCTTTAGGAATCTTCCAAGACTTCCTCAGCCAATTAGAAATGCTGAGACATTTAACCTCATGTCTTAAGAAACCATTTCAGTGGTTCTTAACCTGTGGTGGGGACTCTTTAAAGAGTCACATATCCTGCATATCAGATATTTATAACATGACTTGTAACAGCAGCAAAACCAACATTGTGAAGTCATAACAATAATTTTATGAATGGGCATTATCCACACATGAGGAACTATATTAAAAGGTCATAGCATGAGGGAGGTTGAGAACCACTGATCTACTTGACCTCAACATGCAGACAGAGCCACTGGACTCTCCAACAGAAATTACATAGACCAATCTACTAAATCTCCTTTGCGACCTATATTCATCCCAGCGGTTCTGTTTGGCGAGAGAGCACAGAGTAATTCAGCACATATACAAAATATCTACTGTAGGCCTGGCGTGGAACATTTATAAGTATACAACATTGATTAATGCAGAGGGGAAAAATTCTCAATTAAGAGCATATGTAGTTTTTTCATGCCACACAGGTGCACTGAGACTACTTGATACAGGTTTCCTTATTCAGGACAAGAAGAAGCTCTGCATTTTAGCAGCTTCACTTCTTTTATTATTATTATAAATACTGGGACAAGTTCTGCCAAATAAATGTAGAGTTTTGCAATCCAGGACTTGCCATGTAAAATATAGGTAACCAAGAGGTATATAATATGCTCTGATAATACTAAAGGACCAAAGATAGACTAAAGCACAATTCCAGGTTATGTCTCCTGGGTTCTAGATGGTTGGCACTTACCATCTCAGGTAGAAACACTGAGCCAGATGTGTCAATGGACTGAAGAAAACTGCAGGCATGCATGAGATAAAGCTTGGAAGGAATATCCTCTAGATCAAAATGAGGTGCCAAGTCAAGGAAGTGGAAAAGGAAGGCCATAAGGATAGGAGTAAAGATTAAGGTCAATCTCTTCTTCCAGTGCTGTCTTTAGTAGTTAGTAGACAACATGTAAACAGCAGTAGGAAAAATATAAATGATTAATTCCTTAAGTGAACCAGATTTCTGTGACTTGTCTACCGTCTACCTCCTAACCTGGTCCCCATGTTGCCCATGGCTCCACTGGGCAGTAGCAGTAGTGACAGATGTCTCCAGTGAAAAATGAGAGTTGAGTACCCTTCTTTGGCTTGTCATCTATCCTTTTTATCATTTCCAGGGCATATGATGTTTAATGGTGTCAGTACAAATGTAACTAAAAGTTGTAACTTTGGGCTGGAGGGAGGGCATACCTGTTAAGAGCACTTGCTGTTCTTGCTGAAGGACAGAGGTTGGACCCCAACACTTGTGTCTGGTGGCTGACAAACTGCCTGTAACTCTAGTTCCTGAGAATCAGACTCCCTTTTCTGGTGTGAATAGCCACTGCACTCAAGTGACAAAACACACACAAAACAGTAATAAATAATTTTTCATAAAAACCTATCATTTTGACTTGAGACTAAGATTATAGTCATAAACAGAACCCAGCAAGTCATTATCTGGCCTGTGGATCCTCCTCTAACATGCTCACCTGCTTCCTCCCTGCAGTGACATAGAATTATTAGGAAGAGGATGTAGTGCCCTGAGTCATGAACTTTTGTTTGATAATGATGAATACAGAAGAAAATAGAATACCTTCTGTTGACAAAAATTCTCTGGCCTTTTACTTCGGCTCCACACCTTTTTCAAATCATTTTCAGAAATATTTAAAAAGCTGAAGTTTTTTTTTTTAACCTAAACTCCACAGATATACCTTCTACTTACCGTCCTTCCTTGCCAAATCACAAAATTATTTTTGGATCAAGGTGGAAATAAACAAGAATGAACAATGAAACATAATACTCTCACCTTTTCTGAACCTGAACTTCCTGTGAAATCTGTAGGAGAACAAGTGTGAACCTTCACCTCTTCTTTCATTAAAGCCAGATGTTGGTTGCTCATGTTCAAAGCCATGCCTGCGGCAGAAGCAATGAAAACTCAGAGCATTATGTACTGATGATGGCTCAGGGGGACCAGAAGTTACAGACAAACAGAAGCTAGAATTACCAGTGATGTATAAGTTTGACAAAGCCTTGGATGAGAGTTTCATCCTCTGGTAAGAATGAGAAGTAGCGTGTCACATGGAAGCTCAGAGTTAGAAAGTTTGCAATGGTTTAAGGTCAATAGAAATATGTCTGAATACATCTTGAGAGAGAGAGAGAGAGAGAGAGAGAGAGAGAGAGAGAGAGAGAGAGAGAGAGAGAGAGNAGAGAGAGAGAGAGAGAGAGAGAGAGAGAGAGAGAGAGAGAGAGAAGTATGAAAAAAAGTACTTGTGAACAAGACCGGCAAACAGACTTCAATCCCCAGACCTACATGGTAGAAAGAGTTGTCTGTAGCACTGTAGCACGCACTCATACTAACCCCAACAACCACGTGCAACATAGTTTTTTTTTTAAATAATCAAATGATTTTGAAATATGTTTTGTCTAAAGGATAATAGAATGAACAGTATCAGAATAAAAAGAAATACATTATGTATATGCTTTCAAGTTACTAGCAGGCTGTACATACCCCTGGGAAGCACTAAAAAGCAGTTAAAAAAAAACCCCATCTACTCAGATTCATAGACTCTGTCCTTAGTAAATGTGCACTAAGGAATGTAATATGGAATTGTTCACATTCTCTGGTTGTGTAAACCTGTATCAATGCAATCTATTCCCTATATCAGTTAAAACTCTATTGTAGGATTTTTAAAATAAAGTTTCCAATGTGATTTATAACCTATAAAGTACCAAAGAAGGCAATATGAACCCAAGGCATCAGCATGCTACTCAAACAAGTATTTGTGAGCTTTTTTTTGGCTGATGGGTTTACTCTTTTGAATGTTATCATATATATATATATATATATATATATGCATGTAGTAGTCAGAACATTGTTAGAGACAAAATGGGGAATCGAACTGCGGTTGTTCCTTAAGTGAATATATAAACGCACACACACATTATAGCTTTAGCGGGGGTTTACAATATGTGTCATGAGATCCAGCGTATGGTTGAACTCATGGATATGATTCTTTATAGTGAGACTCAGAGATGTACAGTCATCTATTTTCACTACTAAAATGAACTTCCCAGGTCTGTCTACTCTATGAAGAAAGGAGATCTATTCATCTTACAGTTTGGAGGTTGAAAATCTAAGATTTGAAGGCATGAGCCAGCTCACAGTAGACAGTAATGAAAAGGGGGCACATTGTGAAAACTTTAAATTACTGACATCTGCTACAGGGGAATAGATGATAGACTTAAAAGAGATTATTAGAGTTGACGTGGTGAAGTCAGGGCCAAGACGAGAGCCTTGTACTTGGGTATAAGACAGAAAACCAAACCTGATAAGAGACAGACAAGTTCTGCAACACAAAGCTAATATTAACATCTTCCAAGATACCCCTAGAGAACGCACGCCCATTTCAAGAAAGAGTTCTTGGCCATCCCATAGGGCCTCTCCCAGGTCAGAGATCCTGCCCATTACTCTATGCTCTACTGGCCTCACAATGCATCCAGGAGCATGTTAGCAGTGATCCAGGAACATTCAATTTATTTCTGCCTCATTAAGGCTCCATGTTACCTTCTTACCACCATTCTGGGGATAAAGCTTCCAATAGATGATAGATGCTTATGGGTCAAACTAAAAGTCAAACCTGGTTTAACATCCACCAGAATTAGGAATAAATTTCTCAAAGCCCTTCCTCTGCATGGTCAGTGAAGATGCATGTATTTCTTGTAACAGTTAGTTGTGAAAACCCTGTATGAAATGATATGTCCCAAGGCACATTACAGGTCAAGTACCCGAGTAGTCCTTGGGACACTAGCTATATGGACACTTTCTATCATCCTCAGATATCTTAGAGTTCACTTCGGAAGTTTCTAGACAAGCAGAAGGAAAATAATTGTTTATTTGAAAACCCATTATGTCCATTAGCTTTTGCGATACCTTAAGCTGATCATAGATGAAATGGAAGAAACCTGTTGGTGCTATACATTTCTAGATACCAGTCACAAGTCATGCTTGCAAGCAAGATCAGGGCAACAGACTCATGTTGGTTAGGCTAACTCTTTGTGACATTTCTACCATTCTCTACTTTGGGAACTTCTGCTTTAAAGTATAAATGAGACATCCTATAAAGAAATCTGGTAGAATTTTAATCAAACGAATCCTGCTTCTCTTCAAAGCAGGCATACTTCTGAAAGACAGATAATTAATGCAATAAAGTAATAATCACAACCACCTCATGTTCTCCAATCATGACCTATCCTAGGCCTTTGTGTAGTTTCTAGTCAAATGTGAAAATGAGACCCTTGGTCAGTACATTCGTGCCCTGATGCAGCATTCTAAAGATCAGATCAAAGTGCGTTCACTTTTGACACTCTTTTGTTAATAATAGTTCCTCTTTCATAGTTTATGATCAAGACCATAAGCCAAGAATAAAGGCAAAAGGCCAAGGAAGTAAGTTATCTTAACTCAAAATTGTCTATTTCTGTTGCTTACATGAGTATCACATGACAACTTGAAATATCCAAATACTATCAAATGCTAGCTGAAACAGGCGATTTGAATTTAATATCTAACAAGCTACTGTAGAATAACAAGCGGTTTAGCATTTTATCATAGGAATGGCTTTGAAACTTTTAAGATAATATTTTTTATGTTTTGTATTTTACCACTAAATAAACTCACTATCACTATCTATACAAATGTTGTGTAAATGTTATAAATTTTCCGCCACTGTTGTTACTCACTACTGACTATATTCACTGGTATACAATCTCACATGTGGCTGAGGAGATGGATTAGTGTGGAAAGTTCTTGCAAAGCACGTGAGAAGGTCTAAGTTTGAATTTTTAAAAGCCAATTAAACCTAGATGCCACTCTTGGTAGCACATGTCTATAATCACACTAAGCATAAAAGACAGGAGAATTCCAAGAAGTTGGCAGACTGGCTAGTCTGGAGTACTCAGTGAGAAAAAGAGAGTCTGTGGTTCAGGAAAGATGGGAGAAGAGGACTGAAGCCTACCCAAGCCCTCTGACCTTCATATATCCTCGGTGGCACAGACACACGTGTCTGCAACTCTCTCCCACATCTCTCTCTCTTTCTCTGTCTCTCCATGTCTCTCTGTCTCTCTTTCTTTCTCTCCTTCTCACTTTCTCTTTATTCCTCCCCCTCTCTCTCTTACAACACACACACACACACACACACACACACACACACACACACACCTCCAGTCACCTACTTTTAGTTAAATATGATGAGTAATGAGAACATTCAGATGTGGAGATTCAGTTCTTCTGTCTTCTTGGGTAAAATAAAGAAAAGAATCTTAAAGCATTTGCTTAGAAATTAAAATTAAAAAAAAAAAAAACCGACAATGTTTGTATTCACCAAACAGTGCTCTCTTTCTCTTTGCTGGTTTTCCCTGAGCCCAGCCTTCCTCAGTGACAAAAGCAGCATTTGGCACATTAAGACTAGCACAGTCCTTTACACACCCACTCATTTGGCCAGGTATCTAGAAACTACTGCAACTGAACTGAAATTTTCTTTCCTAGAGTGATCTCAGAAAAAAAAAAAAAAAAAAAAACTCACAAGTCTGAGGAAGCTCCTGAAACTTACAGAATGCATGAAGCTCTCCTTAAGGTTATATAAGCAGTATCAATTGTTGAGAAAGGAGACTATCTTGCCAGCCCAGTAGCCTATGCATGCTGCTGGGAGCTCCAGGAATGCTGCTCTTATGGTTAGTCACTGATACTGGGAGGTCTCTTCAATGATGCTGCTGCCTTCCTGTCACCCACACTCCTGGAAGTGATCTCATCCAACTGTTTCACTAAGCTGGGTTTGGGTGAAACCTTTTCTTTGGTCTACTCTTGGTATCTTATCTAGGTTGAACAGTCAGTTATTTGTTCACCTCTTCCTATGAGCTGTCAGACAATAAGAGTAGGCAGGCAGTTAATTTGATCGAAGCCATAGGTAGAGGATGACCTGCCTCCACAGCCTGTGACCAGAACACAATATGATGCAGTGAATTGATGAATTTCTCCACTGTCTTTTAGATTTATTCCTGGACCTGTGTTCTCTATTCAAAGTTGGAGGAGCCAAAGAGTTGGGTCACCCGTACAAAATGGCTTTGGAGTTTAGCATGATCCCACAAAGGAGCTCTGATTTCCTTGATGTAAGGACTAGCTGCTCTGCTGTTCTGGAAATGGTATTTTAGTGCCTCTACTTTGCAAACTTCATTCTTCATTTAAAAATACCCTTTCCCCCTTTCTCATATTCTACATATACGCTTACATCTTTTGTCTGTAACTTTCAATCACTACTATTGAGAGGAGAATCAGCAAGTCCTTTGTGCTGTAGAAATTAATACTCATAAAGTGATATGAAGAGGAAAAGAGCCTCATCGGATCTATACTTTTGTCTGATAAATATATGTTACAGTAAATTACCTAATTAAACAAGCATAACATGAAAATTAGATGTTTGTTTCTAGGCGTCTTTGAAGCAGTAACCACATTCCTTTCTGTGGTATTTATTATTCTTTCAATTTGCAAAAGCTGAATCATCAGGAATTCCACTCTGTGGCTTTAATTGCGAGCATATCCACTAACTGCTGATGTGGATATTCTATTGCTGAGCTTTTAAAAAGAGGCAACTTCTTCTTTTCATTTTTTTTTCATAATTATAGTGGCTTTATGTGGTCAATACCACACCCTAATCAGCACATCACTGTTCTCTGATGTGCAGTTTCTAATTTTTTAAATGAATCTAAACCTTTTTAATTTAAATGTATATATGAGTATGTGCATTTCTGTACATGAGTGCAGGGGCAACAGCAGGTGTAATTAAGATCTCCATACAGATGGAGGAACACACAGTTCTGAGTCACCTGATGTGGGTGTTGGGACCTGAACTCAAGTCCTTTGGAAAAGCAGCCAGCACTCTTAACTATAGAGGCATTTCTCCTTCTTTTGTACAATTTATTTTATCATATAACTTGAAAAAAGGCAAGAATATCTAGTCATATCAGTGTAATAGTTCAAGTAAATTGTTTAGGTAGCAAGCACTAAGTCCCATGTTTGCCACATGGCCCGTACCGTTCCATTTATTGATGTCAAGGGCATCCTATAGGGAGAAGGGTATAGCTCCATTGGTCAAGCACACATGCTGGTCTGAGTTCCATTCCAAGCACTGCATAAATCAGTTATGATCAGTAGAGGCCATTATATCCTCTGGAACTGGAGTTAAAGGCAGCTATGTGAGCCACACAGCCTTGATGCTGAGAAGGGAAGTATGGTCTTCTGGAGGAGCAAGTGCTCTTATCTATTGAGCCATCATTCTGGTCTCTAATCTAACGGATCTTAAACCTGCTGCCTAAAACCTATCTTGATGCGAAGATTCTGTTCTTAAGAAGGCCCCAGGGGCCTTCAGAGAAAACCTGGAGATAGGCTGGTTGATCTCAGGCATGTTCAAATGGGTGCTGATTTTTCAAAGGTGAAATTGTGACTCTGCTCTGACATCAGTGGCTTATCTAACTGTCTGCTGGACCATCTTATCAACGTACTTTCTTAGCCTCAAGGACAATCCTGCTTGGGAAGCTTAGCTTATGGAACATGGTGCTGAAGCACATGGCAGTCTCTGCAAAGGGACTGTGACATGGAAAAATACAGAGTGGGCATGGCCCATATTATTATGGAAATCACTTTGTCTCCTTAATTCATTAGTCAAAGCCATGCATATAAGTTTTCTATCTACAAGCATATTTAAAACCAAGTAAATGCTATGTAGTATTGATGAGGAACTAAGAAACCACAGATATAAGTAAAGTCTGGACATATATGTTCCATATTTTAGAGATATTCCAGCTAGAAACTGAGAACACTGCAATGTTTTTAACCTGCCTGCTGCCTAAGCATGATGCCTAGGTTTGATCCCAGAACACACTAAAATTTCAGGTATGGCACACAGCCATCATCTCAGTGCTAAGTCTGAGGAAACCAGCATCTCCGGGGTAAGTTCCTTGGCCATTAGTCTAGATAAACTCTAATTTCAGGAAGAGATACCCTCTCAAAAAACCAGGTAGAAAGTGAGAGAAGAAAAGACCCAAGTGCCAGCTTCTGGCAACACACACACACATACACACACACACACATACCCTAATACACATTCACATACACAGAAACACACACACTCACTAATACGCATTCACACAGGCACACTCATGCACACAAACACACACACTCACACATACACAAACACATACACACTTGTAAGAGCCATGCAGGCTGTTTTCTTACTCCTGAGGACTTATCCTAAAAACAAAAATCATCAGGTAACATTGATTCAGGACATCTTGGTAAAAATTGAATGAAGAAATTATTAGATAAATGTACAAATATATCTATTTTATATAAGCATAAGGATGGATGATGGAATTTCTGAATATATTGAGAGTTAAAAGCAAAAGAAATATTTGTTGAAAATGTTACTACATTGAAATGTATTGAAACAGCAAAAGATTTTTATTGTACATGATTTAAAAATAGTCACTTTTATTTGTGCAGTTCAATCTGATAATTACTGTACAAGGAAAGAATAGGAACCAGTATAATATCAGCATACTGTTAAAATGTACTTTTATATATATTTATGAACATTAGAAACACACTAGGAAGACTTTTCACCTTATTTCTGTGTTAAAATTATATTTACTTTTCTTTTTCTAATTTAATAATTTTTCTTCAATAAACATGAGCAAATATGTCATTTAAAAATGAATAAATACAAAGGACAAATGACGAATGTGTACTCTTAACAATTTTAAACTCATTTCCAGAAATCCAAAGTTAAGGCACAATGTAGTGTATTTTTGCTGATCATGACCTGATAATACATGTTATTAGAAAAAGTCATTTCCAGTTATTGTATCAGAATTCAGTAATTACTTTTTCAATAAAGAAAATGAAACCTATTAAAAGCAAAAATGTGAAATAAATTAGCTTTATATCCTGCACTCAATTAAACTATCATAGAAAGAAGGTAATGAATTAAGATAATTTGAGTGTAGGAATAAAGCTTTACAAAGCAGATTTTCAACACTCCTTTGAAAATTCATTAAAATACTCCAAAAGATCACAGGAAGCCACAGACACTGCTGCAAAAGTGCAGCACGCATGTTAAGTTGTAGGGAGTGCTTGTTCTCTCAAAATCCTACAGGCACACATCATAGTCACTTAAGTACACAAAGAATCGCCGATGAGTGGGTATGCAGCTGTAAGGATAGCAAGACGGAGCCATGTGAGGTGATGCAAGCATTCAATCCCAGCCCTGGATAGGCTAAGACGGGAGTCCAAGTCAGCCTGGGCTATGTGATGTATTCCTTTGTCACAAAGATAAGTTTGGCAGGTTAGCTACCATATACAGATTCTCATAGGGGAAAAGTCATAAAAGAAAAATGGAGTTTAGGTGTGGGAAGACAGCTCAGCAGGCAAAGGTGCTAAGTCTCAAACCTGACAACTTCAGCTCAATCCCTGGGACCTACACTGTGAAAGGAAAGAGTCAATGCTCATGATTTGTCTCTGACCTCAAGACACACACACACACACACACACACACACACACACACCAAGTGCACATGTTCATGTGCACAAACACACTTAAAAATAAAATGTGATTATTTAAAAAAAAATAACAAAAAATGAGACTATAAGAGACGTGATGGGTCTACGGAAAAATGAGAAATGGTAACAGAGGAGTGGTATCTGCAAGCATATTATGAACATTCATGAAAAGATGCAATAAAACCCCTTACTGCAGCCCTTGTGTGTCCTCTGTCTTACTTTTTACACTGAGTTACTAGGACCCTGATCAGAGTTTAAGAGTGAAGAGTGTCACTTTAGAAATGAACTTCTATCAAGTTATCCCTCTGCTTTAAAATAATCCCCCTTCTTTTACTTTTGCTCTTTTACAAATTCTCAATCACATTTTAAAATAATTCTTTGAGGAATCTGGAAGATATAAAGCATGTATGTATTGTGTACATTTGAACATGATGTTACACCGTAGAATCACGGCTGTTCTTTACAGAAGAAGCCCTGGCTTGGTTTCAGCATGTTTCCTCATCTGGGTAGACACCTTCCTCCTGCTCTCCTGAAAGTCACTGGAGCAGAGCAGAACTCCTGAATTAGTTATCCTCCTACCCTGGAAGGCACATTAGGTATTTTTAGGAGTCCTTGAAAACACGCTCCCTTCTAAGCCAGAATGCCACTCCAAGCACAAGCTTGAAAATTATTGGGCTAATATAAACAAAGGAGAACTTTCCAGATATTGTCACCCCCAGAAGAACATGTGTTCCTTTTCAAAAGGTTTATTTTCTATGTAATCATGTATGTGTGTGTGGGTTTATGCATGTGAGTGTAGGTGCATGTTGAGATGAAAACAGGACATCAGATCTCCTGGAGCTGGTGTTAAAGGTAAGGTGAGCCATCCAACTGACCCCATGTCCTCTGTGAGGTAGCAAACACTCTAATCTGCAGAGTCACCTCTCTAAGACCCACAACAAGGATTCTATGAGCATATCTCCTCTTGACTATGTAACTTGCACTGTGTCTCTATGAGGATATGTGTTGTGGCAAAGAAGAGAAAAAGAGCAATTCTTATGGAGAAGCCCTTCTTCAGCAGAGAAAAGCTGTGTGTTCTCCAGGCAAGGGAAAGAAGGGAGGAGGTAAATGGCACCCAAGGTGGGGAATCCATGGTTGAAAGAAACTATCATATTAAAAGCATGCTCACTATACTGCAGTCTAGGCAAAAGGGAGGGTACCTCCTTCCACTTTTTCATGGGTACTGGAATGTAGAATTTAGACTATTACCCAAACACCATGATTTCTTTATAGTTTAAAGCATTAATTGTAGGCCTGTATGGGAAAACTAGACTTTATCCCTAATATTATTAAAGTGAAATCCTTCTTAAATTTCAAGCAAGCTATGAATACTTTAGCTCTGCTTTCCACATTACCTGCCATGGGTTTATTCTTCTCATCACTGAGTTCCCAGAGACCTCTAAACCAATTCTCAACTAAGCTCCCAGAAAATGTGTGTGTGTGTGTGTGTGTGTGTGTGTGTGTGTGTGTGTGTGTGTGTGACTGCATGTATAGGAAAAGGTCAGAGAACACATGTATATATTGTTCCTCTTATATTTAATTGGAGCTAGAGTGTCTCACTGCTCTGACATACACCAACTAGGCTAGGTTGGTGAGTCTGTGAGCCCTTGGGACCCTCCTATCTTTGCTAGT
This sequence comes from Mus pahari, assembly GCF_900095145.1. NCBI lineage: Eukaryota > Metazoa > Chordata > Mammalia > Rodentia > Muridae > Mus > Mus pahari. The sequence continues at coordinate 99,073,173 of NC_034594.1, forward strand.
ATTACAACCATTGCCACCACGCTTGGGTGTTCTGTTTTGTTTTGCTTTGATAGTATTGTTTTTATTTGTTTGTTTTACAAAACATTCTTTCTTGAAATCTAATTCACATTCTCAACACTTGCAAAGGACGTCCTGTACTAACTAAACTATCCCCCTAGTTCTGCAGTGAGCGTGTTTGGGAACACAGGTTGGAATTTTGGAGCACCAAAGCTCCTAAGCGGGGAGCTGTGATCACTCATCTCTGTGATCCACAGGACATAGGTGGTGTCTACAATTCCATCTTCACATGGTTATCCTCTGACCCCCAGGAAAAAAGGTCTTTTCTATGCTGGAACTCAGAAGCACAGAGACAGACAAGGACAGGACAGAGACACTGGCACTGGCTTCTCTGAAGACAGAGGGATGCCTACTACAATTAGAGCTCGGGCTGAGGAGGCTTCACATCAGAAGTGGACAAAACAGACAAAACTTGTCTTACTGCATAACCTCTCCTGGGGTTCATTCTCTACTTGGGTTACCCTTATGAATTTCACAGTACATGAAAGTATAATTGGAGGAAGGGGGGACAGGAATAAGGGTGAATAAACAATTCACTAGTTCATAATTTTTAATTTTTTATTGGTTATTTTATGTATATACATTTCAAATGTTATCCCCTTTCCTGGTTTCCCCTCCTCAACCCCCCCTATCTCATCCTCCTCCCTCTGTTTCTATGAGGGTTCTCATCTCCCCAGCCAGCCACCACTCCATCCTCACTGCCCTGACATTCCCCCTACACTGGGGCACTGAACCTTCACAGGACCAAGGGTCTTCCCTCCCATTGATGATAAGGCAATCCTCTCCTGCATAGGAAGCTGATGCTATGGGTCCTTCTATGTGTACTCTTTGGTTGGTGGTTTAGTCCCTGGGAGCTCTTGGGGGTCTGGTTGGGCAATATTGTTTTTCCTATGGGATTGCGAACAACTTCAACTCAGCTCCTTCAGTCCTTCCCCTAACTCCTCCCTTGGGGTCCCTGTGCTCAGTCCAATGGTTGGCTGCAAACATACACATCTGTATTGGGCAGGATCTGGCAGAGCCTCTCAGGAAACAGCTGTATCAGGCTCTTTCTGGCATCAGCAATAGTGTCTGGGTTTGGTGTCTATATATGGGATGGATTCCCAGGTGGGGCAGTCTCTGGATGACCTTTCCTTCAGTCTCTGCTCCACTCTTTGTCCCAGTATTTCCTTTAGACAGGAGCGATTCTGGGTTAAAACCATTGAGATGGTTGGGTGGCACCACAATCTTTACCATCCTGTGACCAAGGTGGTTGGAGACATGACTTGGCAGTTAACACTCTCTGGGAAAGATGTAAATCCTGTAAAGGCATCAGTGAATCTTTAAACCAAAACCCAAGAATATATAGAATACAATTGAAGATTCAGGCTTGTTGAGAAAATGAGAATACAGATGTAATATACACCTACCTGGTTGTTTCAGGCTTTCCCTTCTCCAGCAGTGGCCTTGCGGAAGTAGAATCACCTAAGATTCTTTTCTTATAAAATAGGGCTCATGCCAAAGCCTGTCTCCTACCACAACTGTTAAGAACTAAACACAGCCATGTTTGCAATGTTCTCAAGATGTTACAAGCAACAAGAGTTATGCCATGTTGGTTAACATAAGAAACATGCTCAGCTGAATAGATGGCACATCACTTAGGAGTACTTATTTTTTACAGTTGTCCCATGTCTGGTTCCCAGTGCTCTTGTCTGGTGTCTCATAAAGCCTGTGTTAAGCAGCTGTAGGCAATGTGAAACCCTCATCAGACACATCAGACATGTCAACACGCACACGCGCGCACACGAGCATGCACACACACACACATACAATCAAACAAAAATAATCTTTAAGGAATATAAGCAGACCAGCAGTGAATCTAACTTCCCCTGATGCTGCCAGATGATCACAGCTGGAAAGGGCATGTCAACACGCACACACACACACACACACACACACACACACACACACACACACAATCAAACAAAAATAATCTTTAAAGAATATAAGCAGACCAGCAGTGAATCTAACCTTCCCCTGATGCTGCCAGATGATCACAGCTGGAAAG
>NC_034594.1:99075483-99083942 GCF_900095145.1 Mus pahari
AATCAAACAAAAATAATCTTTAAAGAATATAAGCAGACCAGCAGTGAATCTAACCTTCCCCTGATGCTGCCAGATGATCACAGCTGGAAAGGGCAGAGATACCAAGAAGCTGAATTCAAATTTATACAAGGTTGATGGCCAGAAAGCAGGTTTTTCTGCTCACCCATATTTGGAGGACCTGAAATATCAATAAGAGTAACTCTTACTGTTCACATCTCATTGGCATGTCAATATAATTCCTGACTCAGTAAGAAAATAACTGGAAACACCCCCTTTGAAAAAATTCCTCTAAAATATGAACATTTTATGAGATGTTCTGTAGTGTAGCAGAATTTTCCCCCAATTAATTTAAATATTAATACAAGAAGTCTGTGATTGAACAGGGAAAGGGGAGGCAGAGCTAAGATTTTCAGAGACAGACAGGGACAGGAAGAGCAGAGAAGGAAGGAAGATGGAGGAAGATGAAGATGATCCAGATTCCATGTGGCTTTAAATAGCCACAGATAGCTGTGACTAGCATAAAAGGATAGAATAATTGGGATAACTTGTCTAATCTAGGTATGCAGAGTGCATCACTATCCATTGGCTCTGAAATTATTCTGTGGGCATCTTGTGAATTGAGACTTTATTGATATGTAAATCTGACTGATTAATTATAAGCTTCTAGAGTTTTGATTTACTGGGTTAAGGGGATTTGTGACAACTAGCCACAAGTGGCAGATGGCTGAGAAGGAGCATGGGGTTCTGAGGCAGGTGAACCAGAGCTGGGAAGACCGCTGCATGGGGCTAGCCTAGAGATGGAGAGAGTGTGAGCAGGGTGTAACAAGATGGTGACGGTGACCTTTTAAATATTTCCTGCAACAGGGTGGGGATATTTTTAGTTAATTAAGTCATTTATTTATTTGTTCACGTTATATCCCAAGTGCAGCCCTCCTTCTGCCTCTCTTCCCAGGCCCATGCTCCCATGCCCTTCTCCCATCACCATTTCCCTTCTCCTCGGAGAAGGGAAGGTGCCTGTGGGAATATTTTTTGGGGGGTGGGGAAGCCAATGCACGATAAGAAATTGCTCTTAATAATTATTACCAGGGATGTTTTTTAACAGCCATGTCTCAGTCTCTGAGTAGCCACCTATGTGATTATTGATTTGGAGAGAAAAGTTCTGACCTATTTCATGGATAATGATGCTTAGAATTCTAGCATTAGAGATTAACTTCTTTGAATCATTAGTACACACATGGGAATATCTTTTCCATGTTTACTATGACTATGATAGCAGATATCATTCATTTAGTAGGGGAGGTTATATAAGGGTCTTTGGCCATAGCATCACATGAAGAGAAGTGTGGATGTTTTGACATCACTGGCCTGGAATGCAAAGGTTAGAAGAGATGGAAAATGCTGGAGAGATGCCTCAGTGAGTAAAGTGTCTGCCTTGCAAGTGTAAGGACTTGAATTCACATCTCCAGTGCCCAGATCCAAGCTGGCCATGATGGTGCACATGTCTAAATTCAGTTCTTAGAGGTAGAGACAGGAGATTGCTGGGATAAGATAGGCTAACCCATCTAATGAAATCAATGAGTGTCAGATTCAGTGAGCAGTCCTGTCTCAAAAATTAAGATAGAAAATGATACCAGGTGTCAAACTCTGCCCCCACACCTACACACACACATACACCCTCCACTACTCCACACTTACACACACACACACACACACACACACACACACGTACACGTACAGGCACATGGGCATGCACGCTACTGTGCACACACAGAGTGGCAGAGTGGGTGAGGAAGAGAAAGAGAATGAGAGAGAGGTGGGAGGGAGGGAGAGAGGGAGGAAGGGAGAGAGAGGGGGTTTGGGTAAGACTATGGTTTTAGTTTTCTTTGCCCTGACCAAGAACATTAAAGGTAAGTGCTGTGCCCATGGGGTGACCTGTGTGAACTGCACATTCCCTGGAACTTGAATTTCATCCACAGAATAACAGAAGCGCAGGAGAAAACCACAGTACTTCTACATTATCAACTTAGCCATCCCTGCAGGGGGCTTGTGTTCCCAGTGTGACTTCTGATAACCCCAGTGTAATGCGGCTTAGACTTTCCATCAGCTACAGACACCTACTGATATAGGAGTAATCACAGGTGTTACTTTCTGTACCTATGGGTGGTTCATGTGGAAGTGCAGGTCAGTTAAGGGGGTGGGGGTGGGACAAAAATAAATCCTTAGAGGGCATATAGGAGAACTTGAGGCACTACAAGGTTTCACTTGAAGGTGACAGGTAGAAGTCAGGAAAACTAATCATGTCATCTGAGGCAAGAGAATAAATTAGGACAGGGAGATTTTAAGTACCATAAAAGAAAATGCCAAGTATGGACTGGGGAGATGGTCCAGTGAGAAAAGCATTTTCTGCACAAGAGTAAAGACCTGAGTTTGAGTCCCCAGAATGGCATGTGGGTGGTAGATTATATCTCTAAACACAGAGTTCTTAAGGCAAGACAGGGAGCAGAAACTGGAGACTCTCTGGATGGTCAAGAACCAGTTAGCCTGGTATATACACCAGAGAAGAGGAAAAGGGAGAGACTTTGCTTCAGTAAGGCAGACGGTAAGGGTGGATACCCGAGGTTATCTACTGACCTCCATACACATGGTATAGCACATGTAGGCCTATGCATACACACACACACACACACACACACACACACACACACATACACACACACTCACACACACACACATACACTCACACACACACATACACACACATACACACACACACTCACACACACACATACACTCTCACACACACATACACACACACATACACACACACACTCACACACACACATACACACACAGACACACACAACATTCACAAACATACAGTAGACAGCCATGCAAATACCAAAACAAAGAATAGAAATAAATGACAGGCACATACATATTGTTTACCCATGTGGTCACTTGGCATTTCCTATCTTATGAACTGAAAAACAACCAGAAAAGTATACTTTTGTTTATTTTTTAAGATTATAACTTAATTTCTCCATCCCTTTCCTCCTTTCATATACTTCCTGCCTTCATTCAAATTTATGTCTCTTCTTTTCACTAATTGTAATATATATGTATATATATATACATGCATGCATATATATTCTATTAAATATATATTGAATTATATTTATATTCATATATGTTTATATATAAATATATTTATAATATATAGAATATATGTGCATATGTATGGTAAATGGTGTATAGAATATATATGTATATATTATTATATATGCATATATTATAATATATATATATATATTCTATTAAATCTACATAACACCATCAGCATGTACATTTTCAAGGCTAGCCACTTTGATTCTATTCTCCATTTCAGCCTTTCTTAGTTGACTATAATTCTTCGTGTAGGGCTAAGGCTTTGTGGTCTATCCCCTATCTAGTTTTCAGAAGCAATATGAGAAATGGGTACTTTTAGTTCAACTAAATTTTAAGATTTATTTATTCTTCTTTTACATATGAATGTTTTTCTCTGCATGTATTTCTGTGCACCACATGCATGCAGTACCCAGATAGACCAGAAGAGGGCATCGGATTCCTTGGAATTGGAGATACTGACGGTTGTACTTGGCCATGTACCGCATATTAGAAACCAAATATAGCCAGTTCAATTAACTGCTGAGTTATCATGCCTGCTCCTGTATTGAACTTAACATGCAATGATGAAATGCTCATAATGTTTGATAAGCTATCGTATTTTGTTATCACTTGTCAATATACTTCTTTTTAACCAGCTTCTCCCTGCTTTTGAATTAACTTTGCTATTATGACTCCTGCTGGATGCAATTTTATACTCTCAATAACAGAGGTAAGGCTTTTTCAAATATTGTTTATTTTACATGGTCGGCTTTTATATTGTATCATTAGACTTGTTTAAATCCTTACTCAACTAGTTTTTAATTTTAATGATTTTTGCTTAGAGACTTTTGTTTATTTCCATGATATATTTTAATTTCCTTGTAAAGAACTCTGTATATGAGTTTGGATCAGTGTGTGTACATGTAACCAATGGTTTCTCATTTGATTCCTGAATGAGCTCCAGGGACGGGAACCGCCTGGGGGATGGATGCTGGCTTCCTCCCTCCCTTTTCATCCTTAAGGCTGATCTGTATTTTGAAGCTGAGGTCAGAGGGGCCTCACCCTATGGTCTCCCCACTTACTCCAAAGTGAATTGCATTGTGTGAAATTACTGAAACAAGCTATTTTGAAAAGGCTGCAATTATTCCCTGGCAATGCTGGGATATGATAACATTTATTTTAAGGATGCTGTTAACATAAAATGCTACTATAGAAGCTAGCCACTTAATTGCCTTCTTTTTTTGTAATCTGTTTACCACAGCACTGAATGCTCTAAATCTGTAAATGCAACAATAAAACTGGAAGAGGAGTTAAGCTGGTCTTGATAACTACTCAATTGACCATTTGATTTGCTTGTTCTTCCCGATGCAGTTGATAAAACACTTATTTTTCTCCTCTGCTGAAGTGGGTCATTTTATGTTTTATAAACTCAATATGCTAACTCTACAGTTCTCTTTATCCTCTTCTCCCCCCCCCCTTCCACGCATCTCCCATTACTCTTACTAGGTTTTTATATCAGCAGTGAAAGGCTGGCTGATTGAGTATGCCTATGAATCTAGTCAGTGTATGGGCAAGATTAAAAATCTGGGGCTGCTGAGTTTGAATAATCTCCCCTCCCCACCCACTAATGCACAGAGTAGCATAGCCCCAGGTACTGTTGACATACACCCCTCTCTGAAAAAACGCACCTAGCAACCGTCAGAGCCCACCTGCATCAGGCTGCACTTATGCTCCTCCTGGACAATGTGGTGAGTTTCTCCTCCTCTAAGAATAATCAACTGTAGATAGTTTCTATTCTAGATTCTAAATCCATTCTCAACATGGCTATAAAGATTGGGAAAGTCAATACTATCTGGAGTCCACCATTCAGAGGTAAGCTGTGTTCTCCAAGTACCCTTCTGCATCATCCCAAGTTTCCCCTTCGATGCCTATGCAGAATTGGGCATATGTATGATTAAAATCAGATGCGTATGGGAAGGGTCATGTACAGTAAGGAGAAAAAAATGATTGTAAGACCTAATATTTCAAGTCCAGAGAACAGTTCTTACCACTCTGTTTAGCAAATACTGCTTCTCCTGAATTCCATAAAAGAAACCCTCAAACACCAATAGGGCCCTTGAGCATCTCCACTCACATTGGGCCCTTGAGCATTTCCATTCGCATAGCCACTTCTCCTTTTAGTGTACTTTGATATTTTTCCTTGCGTTCCTTTGAATAGATTCCATGCTATTTTCATAAATAGCTGTGGTCTTTTGCTCCAGTTCACACACAGGCTCTCCGCCACAGTCCCCATTCAAAGTAAAATTAAGGCATTTCATGGGTAGGAACTTCTCCAGCATGCTAATTCTCCTTTATGCTTCATCTTTTCTTTCACTAATAAAGTGAAAAGGAAAATGAAATACTACTATCATTATACAGAGGAGTAATTAAAGTGTCATAGAAAATGCACTTTGTACAATTCTAATTTAGTAGGCTGAAGTTCGGCCTCCTGAGCTGAGCTTGGAGAACTGCGTCATCCTGAAGAAAATGGTGTCTCAGAATTCTAGACTTCCCTTATTCATGTATCAGAGTAGTATGTATTCTTTGGTATCTTCAGTTGCTTTTAGGAGAGAATAACGTGATCCCTTTGTGTAAGAGACAAAAGAATACAAAGTTCTTTTTCAAAATGTGCATCATTATAAATCATAAATGTTGTATGTTATTAATATGTGACATACAGCAGGCAGGGAACTCTACAAGATGTGAGAAGTAAAGAGATGCGAAATAGCTCCTCCCTGACCATCCTTTCTCCTTTTCGGTATTTGAGCCTTAGCTGGATCTGTAGTTCTAGGAAGACTTGGGGAAGAAACGGCAGGGGGCAGGGGTCTGAGACTGAACTCAGGAGCCTTGGTCTTTCTAAAAGGATTGCATCAGTTGTCTACAGAAGCCTCTGACATTTCCATATTGAGTAAGCCTTGAACATAGATCTTCAAGGCTTAACTCCTCCTCGGTGCTGTTGAAAAGGGCTGGAACGATGGAGAAGTAGGGTAAGTTGTTTAAGTTATGGATAAGTAATTAGTGGATAATAGGGTTCTGGCTTCTTTCTCCTCCCTTCTTTCACTCCCTGGCCACAGAATGAATGGTTTTGCCCATCCAGTGTTCTTACTATGATTGATATCTCTGTTAGTATACAGACCAGACTGTACCCAGGCCATCCACTTACAAAGCCTGCTTCATCTCTAAGTAAATGACACATGCCCTATAGAAAGTCTGCCCATGACTGAGTAACCCAAGGGGCTTGGATCCCAGGAGAATGGCATGCTCCATTCTCATTTTCCCAAGAAAGTATACAGATCTCAGGTTGCTAGGCTCCCAGAGACATCAGATGGCTACCATGGCAACATATCTCTCTCCATACTCCAGCACTGGTCCCTGGAATTCTCTCCTACCACATTGTCAAACATGAGTGAGTCAGCTTACCCTCTTCCTCAGATAACTATAAGAGAGGACCTTACTGTTCTGTCTCATGAGCCAAACCTCCTCAGAACCCCTGTCATGCTGCTCTTTGTCTCTGTCCATTGCATCAATAACTCTTCCAATAAACTTCTTACCACAATGGACAACCTGCCTCAGTGTCTCCCCTGAAGGTTAGTCTATTTTCCTTTGTGTTGCCATTATAAACCACTCTAGTCAAGAGCAATATGCACAAGAAAAATATTTATTTGGCTTATACTCCCAGATCATAGTCCATCCATTGTGGCTTTTCCGTAGTCTACTGAGGGAGGTCAGACAAGGAAATTTATGAAAGAGGAACCAAAGCAGAAGCCAAGGAAAGACAATGTTGACTGGCTTCTCCGACTCCTCTCAGGTTCATGCTTACCTAGACTCATATGGAACCCAGGCCTACTTAATCAAGATGGTACCATTCACCACAGGCTGGGTCCTCCCACATCAATTAGGACTAAAAGCATTCAGTCACTCTCAGACCAGTCTGCTGTTGGCTGTCTCACAACTGAATCATCTCCAGATGAGGCTAGATTGGGTCAACCTGGTAGCTGAAGCTAACCAGGACAAACCCCCATCTCAATACCTTTCTCTTGCCACAGACTCTCAAGCAAGAGCATGATATTTCCAAAGAAATGAGCCCAAGATAAACCTCATGTACAAACAAAATATCTTAGATATACATTATAACAATGAAGGGCTAACCAGCATAGTTTCTCAGAAGGAAACTCTATCTTCCATTGACCCTTCTGCAAACCTGATTAACTGGTGAGACATTCAATAACCGTGGAAAGGTTGGGAGGTTGCAGATCTACAACCTACTAACAGTTTATCTTGGGGCTGTTTTTAATCCCCCTAAATATCCATTATTTTCTGTGTCATTCCAAGAGTAGTTGGCACTAATAATTAAGTTATCCATTGGCTAATTGTAAGAAAAGACTACTTTTCCACCTGGGGAGATGGATCTAAGGGTAAGAGAGCCCTATTTCTCTTGAGGAGGACTCAAGTCCTGTTCCACACATCTACATCGGGAAGCTCACAACTTCTTATATTTAAAGCACTGAGGATCTGATGCACTTTTCTGTTGGCTTCAGGCACTGCACATACTTGGTACACATATGAACAAGTAGGCACACACATATACAGAGAAAATTTAAAATTAAATACAAAATTTTAAAAGACTAAACTTTATATTAAAAACTAAATAAAGATCTTTGCTCCGGGGCACTGCCGGGGAGAGGGCAGCCTGCAGAAGCAACACAGCTTCTGGGAAGGATCCCTCTTCTGTCTCCAGTAATCCTGTGCCTTTCCTGCCCAAGGAGGGGTGTCTGCCCAGGAGCAGTCTCCGGGCCTGAACCAGTAGGAGGGCCAATTTTGCTCCAGGGCACTGCCCGGGAGAGGGCGGCCTGCAGAAGTGACACAGTTTCTGGAAAAGATCCCATTTCTGGCTCCAGTAATCCAGTGCCTTTCCCACCCAGGAGGGGTGTCTGCCTGGAAGCAGTCTAGGTAGTCTGAACCGGTAGGAGGGCCATCTTTGCTCAGATTTGCTTAGGCTCCAGTCTGCACTCCTGAGAGTGTGGACAGCAGAAGCTACACAGCTACAGAACAGACAGAAGCAACCTAACTTCTGAGACAGACCCTGTTTCGGGCTCCAGAAATTTGGGCACCTTCCTCGCCAGAAGAAAGGTGGCCACCTGTGAGGGCTCTGTCTGCCAGAGCAGTTAAGAGAGTCATATAGACAAGGAGGGGCACTTCATACTCATCAAAGGTAAAATCTACCAAGAGGAACTCTCAATTCTGAATATCTATGCTCCAAATACAAGAGCAGCCAC
>NC_034594.1:99084838-99086011 GCF_900095145.1 Mus pahari
AAGAGGAGTAGAAAGCAGGAAATAATCAAACTTAGGGCTGAAATCAACCAAGTGGAAACAAAAAGAACTATTCAAAGAATCAATCAAACCTGGATCTGGTTCTTTGAGAAAAACAACAAGATAGATAAACCGTTAGCCAGACTCACTAGAGGGCACAGAGACAGCATCCTAATTAACAAAATAAGAAATGAAATGGGAGACATAACAACAGTTCCTGAGGAAATCCAAAACATCATCAGATCCTACTACAAAAGGCTATATTCAACAAAACTGGAAAACCTGCATGAAATGGACAAATTCCTAGACAGATACCAGGACCAAAGTTAAATCAGGATCAGATTAATGACCTAAACAGTCCTATATCACCTAAAGAAATAGAAGCTGTCATTAATAGTGTCCCAACTAAAAAAAACCCAGGACCAGATGGGTTTAGTGCAGAAGTCTATCAGACTTTCAAAGACCTCATTCCAACTCTCCTCAAAGTATTCCACAAAATAGAAACAGAAGTTACTCTACCCAATTCNTTCTATGAAGCCACAATTACCCTGATACCTAAACCACACAAAGATCCAACAAAGAAAGATAATTTCAGACCAATTTCCCTTGTGAATATCGATGCAAAAATACTCAATAAAATCCTCACAAACCGAATCCAAGAACACATCAAACAATCATTCATCATGACCAAGTAGGCTTCATCCCAGGGATGCAGGGATGGTTTAATATAAGGAAATTCATCAATGTAATCCACTACATAAATAAACTCAAAGACAAAAACCACATGATCATCTCGTTAGATGCCGAGAAAGCATTTGACAAAATCCAACACCCCTTCTTGATAAAAGACTAGAAAAGGTTGGGAATTCAAGGCCCCTACCTAAATATAATAAAAAAAAAATCTATAGCAAACCAGTAGCCAACATCAAAGTAGATGAAGAGAAACTCAAAGCAATCCCACTAAAATCTGGGACTAGACAAGGCTGCCCACTTTCTCCCTACCTATTCAATATAGTANTTGAAGTCCTAGCCAGAGCAATTCTACAACAAAAGGAGATCAAGGGGATACAAATTGGTTAGGAAGAAGTCAAAATATCATTATTTGCAGATGATATGATGGTATACATAAGTGACCCTAAAAAGACCACCAGAGAACTCCTAAACCTGATAAACAGC
>NC_034594.1:99089616-99100368 GCF_900095145.1 Mus pahari
CTTGCAAACTTTATATGACCCAGCACAGGGGAAGGCTAGGGCCAAGTAGTGGGAGTGGGTGGGTAGGGGAGCAGGGGCAGGGAGGGGGTACAGGGAACTTCTGGGATAGCATTTAAAATGTAAATAAAGAAAATAATAATAATAATAAAAAAATTTAAAAAAAAAACTAAATAAAGTGAATTGTAATATATTCTGAAACTAAATCTCTCCCAGCACCCTAAGGTCATTGAAAGATGATTCAAGTCTTGGAATCCAAGTCACTTGGTTGCCTAGCACACGTGAGACATCAATATAATTCCCAGCACAAAACCAAAACCTCTCAAAATTTAAGATTAGATTAAAATTTTGGCTGTTACTGGATTTTTAAATCTTCAGATTTTTTAAACACACACACACACACACACACAGAGAGAGAGAGAGAGAGAGAGAGAGAGAGAGAGAGAGAGAGAGAGAGAGAGGATAACATAATGTAATTTAAAAGGAAATGGATGAGTTTGTAATACATGATGGTCATGGTCACCAAGCAATAGGAACACTTTTAAAATACTGGCATGATCAAGTAATGGAAACAACGGGATGAGTAGTCAAGTAGTGCTGAGACAGGAAGTGAGCTTAAGTGTAAGACTGTAACACAATTGGATGCCATCAAAATTATGAATGAGTATGGAAGGCATAGTCAAAAGCTAAAATGTGATATGAACTGAGGAGGTTTTTTCCAAGACCAGAGAGGCCTCCGCAGCCCTAGACACAGCTTCAGGATCCCGCCTGTTTATCGGAATCGACTCTTGTTCAATTTATGCTTGTTCATACTGCTGTGTGCATCTATGTCAAGTCGCATCTCTAAACAGAGAAGTCTCAAGGAGATTTCTATTGCCAACTTTTTAACTCTTGTACTTAATTTACTCATTCATATGAAAAACATTTTAACTCCAAATTTGTATCCAAAAAAGAAAGAGCCAACCCTTCATCTTGTGATGGAGTGTCAAGGGTTTCCACTGAGAGGCACCTGGCCATGCTACCTGCAACAGAGAGGCTGTACAGTCTAGAAAGGTGGGAGATTTGTGCCCAAAAGGCCATTGCTTTATTGAAACAATTAAAGATCCTAAGATGATGGCCTTGTATCCCTCTGGAAATTTCCCCTTAAAGGGACCCTTGCTTTTGCATGTGAATTGCTTTTGTCATGGTGTTTTATCACTGCAATAGAAAAGTAATTAAGACAATATCTAAGAAAAAGCTAAATAAATTATGCATTATTTTTTTGACAGATAGCACAAGAGGTTATGAGACTACTGAATTTTGCATTATTGAGCCGGGGAGAGCTCAGTTTGCATAATGCTTGCCTTGCAAACACCAAGAGTTGTGTTTGATCTCCAGAACTATTATAAGAAACACCAGGCATTGTGGTACAGACTTGTAATACTAGAGTACAGTAAGGAGAGACAGATAGGGCCATACTGCCCGACATGTGAGATGAATTCCAGGCCAATGAGAAAGACTACTTCAAATTTAACACACACACAAACTACCACCACCACCACCGTCACCGCCACCACTGCCACTGCCACCACCACTGCCACCGCCACCACTGCCACCGCCACCACCACTGCCACTGCCACCGCCACCGCCACCACCACCAAATAAACAAACAAAGAGAAAAACAAGATGGAAGGTATCTAAGGAATGAGAGGTGAAGTTGTTTTCTGACTTCCACATGCACATCCATAGACATGCACTGGAACACACACAGAGTCACTTTCACACATAAAGTCAAACACACACACACACACACACACACACACACACAAACAATTAGTTTGCATTTTCTTACATCAATGAAACCAGGGCTATACTTAATGCTACGTCAGACACTCAAAAGACATCTTAAAATCTTTTTAAAAATGTATCCTTCACTTAAAGGCATTGGTATGCAGTCTCTCTGGAAGTAATGGAATTGAGACCAACATAAAAACAATAGATTTGAATTGGCATGAAAGACAGCATTAAGTTGTTCGAAGACTGGACCATGTTACCACTCTGTTCAATTTTCCATGATTTCTCTTCTTTGGCATCTGCCAGTTATTTCAAGGGACTCAATGAGATGTTCCAAGACCATATACTCTAGTTCATAAGCCTCTAGACAGAAGAAGCCTTGAATCCTAAATAATTGTGCAAGACAGAAATTCTTTTCCAGGCTAGCCAAGGAAAATTTACTGTAGCAAGAATAAGCAATAAGCAAGCAAACTCTGAACTTGTGGCTATAAAGGCCACTCGCTGTGATTAATGTCCCATGGCCCAGTGGAGTTCTTAAAAATGTGAATCATATGAGCAATTCCTATTATATGCAAGTTCGTGTCAAGACAAAATCAACAGTACTGTGGGCTTAGTGAGACAAATTTTGTGATTTCAGTCTGTTTTAGCTTTCATTTTATTTTAAAGGGAAGGTCTCATGTGGTCCTGGATGACCTCAAACTCATGATATACCCAAGGATAGCCTTGGGTTCTGACCCTCCTGCCTCCACCTCCCAAGTCCTGAGATTGCAAGTGCATACCACTTCTTCCATTAAATGCCCTACTGGGCGAAGAACCTATGGCTTCTCTCGTGAGAGACAAGCACTACCCACTGAGCTACATCACTCGCTCGCTTGCTTATGTTTTAAATGGTCTTCTTAATGCAGAAGACAAAGAACAAGTCAATTATTACTAATTCATTTATCAATAGTGCATGAAGATAAATCAAGGCTGGTTACATATCTCCATAGGTAACAGCACTTGCCACCCAGCCCGATTGGTTCCCAGCATCTATATGTGGAGGGAGAAAATCGACACCTACAAATTGTCTTGTGTATTACACACACACACACACACACACACACACACACAGAGAGAGAGAGAGAGAGAGAGAGAGAGAGAGAGAGAGAGAGAGAGAGAGAGAGAGAGAGAGAGAGAGAGAGAGACACCATGGCGCACACACATACAGACACACATACACATAGGGAAACACATATAGAGACATGAACATGCAATAAATAAATCTGACAGAAAATGAAACACACTTAAAATTATGCCAACTACAATAATAATTATAGATAAAGATAATGACTGTACCAATAAATCCTATTGGATTATTGTCTTCTTAATTAATTATTATTTTTAGCCTATTTTATCACCTCATTTCTTCTCAAATTTATTCCTTTATGAAAGTTGTTTAAACTTAAACCCCAAATATATTAAGAAACTAATGAAAGACACAGGAAAAACTCATATTCAGCTTTTCAGGTATTTGACCCTGAAATTTGTGCATTAACACTACCCTAGAATTATTTAAACAGAACCTGTCATGAGATTGTAGATTGGCAAAAATCTACTTAAAGGAAGCTCTTTAAACATGTAATTTGATAGAAGATACCATAAAGCATCAAGGCGCTGCAGCTCTGAGAATTCCTATTTAATGATGCCATTTCCATAGAGCCAAGACATTCTTCTGCATTTAAGAGATGTAAAGTAGTCATTTAAATATTTACTGCTTTGGGCCTCATATTTATTACATATAGTGGCTTTGAAATGAGGATGTAACCATCATTTTATATTTACTCCTGAAGCTCTACTGTAAAGGATTTCAGCACAGGGCAGTAGGTATTTCTGGGATGACTACCCTACAAGCAATTCCACCTGGCCAAGCTCCTTCCTTCCCTTGCAACTGACAGCTTGGCAAGTGCCTTAGTACCCAGGAAGGATGGAAATAGAAGATTTTCTGAGAACTTTCCTAAAGAACTGTCTTATATACTACATACATAAGACATTCTCAGTGATGGCTCTGAAAACCACGTTCACAAGTGTTTTTCTGGGGTCGTGCCTTGTCTGTGACATGAAAATTACCAGAAAGCATGGAAGTCATCTAAACCTATGGCAGTGTGTCCAGAGCCCATAAATAAATTGGGGAATGGAGGATGACTCAGTTGGTAAAAATTCTTTGCAATGCCAGCATGAGAATTTGAGTTCAGATCCCAGCACTCACATAAAACTGTTGAGCATAGTGGTACATACTTGTGATGCCAGCCCTGGGGAGATGGAGATAGGAGGATCCCGGTAGTTCAGTGGCCTGCCAATCAAGTCAAATCAGTGAACCACAGGAGTGGGAGGTACTGTCTCAAAAATGAGGTGAAAAACAACTGAAGATGACATCTGGATACCTAATTTCACACTCTGGCCTCTCTGTGTGCATGTATAACACAGTGGTATACATGTACTCACACATTCTCTCTCTCTCTCTCTCTCTCTCTCTCTCTCTCTCTCTCTCTCTCTCTCTCCACATACAGAGACTGAGATACAGAAAGTTAGAGAGAAAGAGAGACATAGATAGACAGACAGACATCTTGAGCCAGAACTTCTTGGTCTCTGTTTTGTTTTAAATGATTATTTTAAAAATCCATTTCAAAGAGCTTATATGTCCTTGGATTCTGAATAAAAGGATATCTTAACAGATTCTCTAAGTCCTGCATTATAATCACTGCTTTAAATCCAGTTAACAGTGACAATACTTTATGCATTACATTGTGTGTGTGTTTATCACACCTGGATAATATAGAGGTCATATAATATGTGGTGCATAAAATACTTTATAAATTGCAGTTGATATTTTCAAAAGTCCATGTGGCAAGAGATACCATGTGTTTTAATTTTATTTGTGAGAGAACTGAACCTGAGCAGGTCTGTGTGTCTACTTAGCATCACCACTCTGTCTCCTCCTGATAATCTCGGCTTCTTGCCTGAAGCTCAACCATCCCAGGCATCCCTTGATCTTCCTCATCTTCTCTGCTCCCTCTTTTTCTCAAGTTTACACTGACGCTACATGACTTAGTCAACTGAAATTTGACCACTACATTGAAAGTTGCCTTAATGCTTCATCTTTCAAAGGTTTTCTTTCAAAAATTTACTTTCCCTTTAGTGTTTGTTAATTCCACGGTACAGATATTACTACCTAAGATGATTTTATGGTAAAAAAAAAAAAATAATGGACCTCAACGGCTCTGTGTTTCACAATAGTCCTCATAAGTCTGCTTGAGCCGATTCCATCCCACACAGCTGGGCTTGGGTCATTCAGGTTCTGAGCCAGCTCCTGTGGAACACAGGCCTGCTAAGTGAAATAGATGTTCAGTCCAGGAAACTCTTAAAATATGAAGTAATATTTTCTACAAAGAAATATTAGTCTAGAAATAAAGTTGTCAAAGGGAAAAGATGATCGATTACTTGGTGACTGAACCTTGGAGTTGTTTAGTTTAGCAAGGTTCATGAAGCTATGGGACCTTAAACTTGAATACTATCCATTTGTCCTTCTGCCCCTGCAATTGATGGTACAGAAGCAAAGTGACAGAAGATGTCATGGGTCCTTCTCCATGATCCACAGCAGCCATGGAAAGGTGCTCAGTAACTTGAAATATTTAATGTTCTCTTTATTTTCTTCTTTTTCACATGGGCGCAGCTGGCAAAACTTGGGTATCTCAGAGTCCTACTGTCATTTCTGTTGCTCTGGTAAAATAACCTGACCAAAGTATCATCCATGAGGAAAGTATTTGCTTGGCTTAGAATTCCAGTTTACAATCCATAATTTCTGGGCAGTTAATGTAGAAGAATACAAGCAACTAATCATATTACCTTCAGTCAAGGACAAAGGGAAAATAAATGTACTGCTGCCTGCTTAACTGTTTGCTTTCAGCTTCTTTCTCCTCCCTGTTCAGTCGTCTCTGACTGGCATAAACATCTAACTTGCACAATGTATTTACTTGGATTTAAGAGGTAGATCCTCCTGAAATATGTCATTGTATACTAATCTTCTCTTGGATATATTAAACTATTTAGCTACTATCTCAGTAAAACAGCAAGAATGATGCTCATCAAGCTTTAGATACTGGTTAAGATTAGGCCAGATATTGCAAAGATAATGCTTGCCCTTTGGTTGGATCTCCACAAATGATTATATTAAATAATTGTGTTCTATAAGTCACTCATGGAGGTGTGAGCCCAGATCCCCTGAAATTTCATGACATCACTTACCCTTGCTAGTAGCTGTATTTAGATCAATTTATGAAGCCAGTCTCCAGTTTATTTATCTATAAAATGGAACTAATAATAAACACTAAAGTTGGTTTTTGAGAGACTTAGATTATGCACCATTTAAAGTTTAAAAGAGTCAGTCCCACAGTTGCTAAGTGATAAAGTAGAAAATCAGGCCGTTTCATCAAAGAAGTGATTGTATTTCAGTGTTTCCGGAAAACAGGGCAGATTGGGGTTGGAGAGGTGACTTAATAGAGGGCTTGCTGCACACACATAAGGAACTAAGTTCAGATACAACAATCTATACAACAAGCCGGCACGAACCCCTGCATGCCTATACCTCTGACAAAGAGTGGTACAGACACAGGAATATCACTGGAGAGTGTCGATTGTCAGAAGGTTTGAAAGACCTAGCTCAGAGCAGAATCCCGTTTCAGAACAATATCAAAGAGAACAGAATAGGACACCTAGCTCCTTCCTGTGGCCTGCACATGTATATGGGTTCTCTTTTACACACACAACACCTCACAAACACATATACACACAAACATACTAATAGAAACATATTTAGCAGTATACTACACTTTTTTTCTATTTTTCTTCATGGCTTTAGTCTTCTAATTTTAAGCAGTCATTCTTCAGCTGGCCCATTAATAATCAATTCATATATACACATACATATGTTATTATTGCCGAAATGAATATGTTATTATTGAAATATGTTATTATTGCTGTTTAGCAGTTAATTTTGGAATAATGATGCACTCAAAACTTTAAAGCTACATTCAATATTTTCTATAAATTTTTTACATTTTGAAAGGAATTTTAAGCAAGTACCAAGTTATACATTTGTTTCCCTTGAAAATAGTATATTAGATTGTAATAGTGTCGTGAGAAACCTCCTGTATCTTTATCCTATTTTTTTCGCTAATCAGCAACTTGACTTAAGGTTAATGTTTCATAGGATGCTTAAGCCAGCTGTTCTGTTCCCATCAGAGTGACAAAATTCAGTCCCTTAATAGCCTGCTCAGAGTTAGACAAGGTTTGTTATGCCTACAAATCGTTCAGACTCACAGTAGAGCACCAATTTCACTATTCTTGTCTGTTGATTACTCTAAAGAAAGAGCCTTATGGGGACAAAAATTGTATTTGTATATAATTGAATTATAGCGCTAGGTACAGAGCATGACCTGTGGTGAATGTGTTGAATCATCTGATTTCATTTGATCTATCTATCTATCTATCTATCTATCTATCTATCTATCTATCTATCTATCTATCTATCTATCTATCTATCTATCTACCTATCTATTTATCCAGCCAGCCAGCCACCCAGCCAGCCACCCAGCCACCTACCCATCCATCCATCTATCTATCTAGCTAGCTATGTATGTGTATGTGTGTGTGTGTGTGTGTGTGTCTGTGTGTGCAGGGATGAGTAGTATATACAAGTGTATATTCCCATGGAGACCAAAACAGTGCATCCCTTGGATGCTAGGGTTGCATGTGGTTGTGTGCTGCCTGGAGTGGATAATGGGAACAGAACTCAGGTCATCTGTAAGAGAAGCAAGTATTCTTAACTCCTGAGCCATCATTCCTGTCTCAGGTATGTGCTAAATTAATGCACAGCAACATTCATATTTCTCAGACTTTAGGTTACTGGTGTTTATGTCATACTTGAGTTCAGTGTATGTTTGATACTGATAGAGGAGAATCTGAAAAAAATGACTAACAAATAGTAGTTGATTGTATCTACCGAAGTCACAAATGGGACTTGGTGTAGCCTGCACATATAAATTTCAGGCTATTGGTCCCTCCCATGGGAATTTAATAAGTTTACATTCCTAAATTCAGGTCACAGATCTATTTTGTTTTATATGGAAATGCTGGCAAGATGGATCAGTGGGTAAGAACACTGACTGCTCTTCCAAAGGTCCTGAGTTCAAATCCCAGCAACTACAACCACCCATAATGAGATCTAACACCCTCTTCTGGGGCATCTGAAGTCAGCTACAGTATACTTATACTGTATACTTATACTGCTGGGCAGTGGTGGCTCATGCCTTTAATCCCAGCATTTGGGAGGCAGAGGCAGGCAGATTTCTGAATGTGAGGCCAGCCTGGTCTACAGAGTGAGTTCCAGGACACCTAGGGCTACAAAGAGAAACCCTGTCTCAAAAAAAGAAAGAAAGGAAGGAAGGAAGGAAGGAAAAAAAGAAAGAAAGAGAGAGAGAAAGGAAGGAAGGAAGGAAGGAAGGAAGGAAGGAAGGAAGGAAGGAAGGAAGGAAGGAAGGAAGGAAGGAAGGAAGGAAGGAAGGAAGGAAGGAAGGAAGGAAGGAAGATGAAGAAACAGGTGGAAATATTTGTTTTGTCTCTGGTTTTACAACCCAAAATCAAGGATATTAATTTACATCTCAACTATACTTAGTGAAGGTGCTAGTTATTTTATATTGTCAACTTGCCACAAACTAGAATCAATCAGGAAGATAGTCTCTGAGAGATGGCTTGCCTTCCTTAGCCTGTGTCCAGGTCTGTAGGGGACTGTACCGAATGTGAATTGACTCAGTCCAGTGTGAACATCACTAAGCTTCAGTGCCTAAGCAAGGACATTGAACTGGGCAGGCATGAGTCAAGCTAGTGAGCACTAGTGAGCACTAGTGAGCAGAAGCTTCAGTGTCTAAGCAAGGACATTGAACTGGGCAGGCATGAGTCAAGCTAGTGAGCACTAGTGAACACTAGTGAGCACTAGTGAGCACTAGTGAGCAGGCAGCGTGGGTGCTCTCCTCTCTCTGCTCTCGATCATGAATGCAATGCTTTCAACCCCTGCCTTGACTTTCCTTTAATGATGGACTGAATCAGAAGCTAAACAGAACTTTCCTTTCCACATATTGCTTTTTGGTCTGTATGTTTGTCATCAAAATATAAACAGATTTGGAACAGCTCTTTTGGGAAGCAGTGAGAGAGAACAAATTCGAATGGTTTTCTTTGATGGGTTATATGAAGAAACTGCTGTGTAAATTCATTTTTAAATGTTTTTGATATATAATTGATAGGAAGTGATAGTCTATGATTTCAAATGCATACAATGGAAAACAAATATATCTATCTGTCCCTGTGTCCTTTTAGTCAGTTTGTTGAACATTGACAGCATTAATTTGATTTGTGTCAGCAGATATTCCTTTTTAGTCACATTATACAAACGAAATACTATAGTACCTAATCAATTTTAGCTAAAATTTCATTTAAATTATTAGTAGACAATATGAGTTTAAAAGAGTAACTAAAAGTCATGAAAAGATCCACAACTTCATAGGCTCAATACTGTAATTTTTCATGAGGATACTAATCAAATAATATTACAGAGGCTAAGCCCTGATCCTATACAGCTAAGAGTACATTGTAAGGGGAACAACATTAATTGGGAAGGGAAAGCAACCAGTGAGAACAGAAGAAGGACAGGGAAGTGTATGGATGAGAATATAATAATAATATTATGTATGCATGAACATGTCAGTGAAATGTATTACTATGTATAACTAAAATATTCAAATAAGACAGAAACTATTTTTAATAGCACTACATTTAGGGAATATTTTCCATACAATAAATAGGATATAAGTGTTTATAAATGAAGGTATTTGGATCCGTTTCTGGACTTAAATCAGGCAGGCCTGTGTGTGTGTGTGTGTGTGTGTGTGTGTGTGTGTGTGTGTGTGTGTGTAGCAGAGAGATATGGACAACAACGCACCCATAAAAACTTTGATGCAAAAATATGTCCTGCTTATAAATTGTGCAGGGACAAAGATAAAGCAGAGATGGAGGAAATAGAACCAGTCTGTGACACTATTAATGGTACTCTGATATGCTTGCAGACAGGATTCTGTCATAACTGTCCTCTGAGAAGCTCTGCTTAACAGCTGACCAAAAACAGATGCAGAGACCCACATCCAAACATTAGATGGAGCTCAGGCATCTTGTGGAAGAGTCGGGGAGGGATTTAGGAACAAAGACGGAATAGGGACTCTACAAGAAGACCAACAGTGTCAACTTACCTAGACCCCTGAAAGACCCCAGAGACTGAAACATCAACCAAAGAGAGGACATAGGCTCCTCACATATATATAGTGGGTGTGCAGTTCGGTCTTCATGTGGGTCTCCCAACAACTAAAACAGGGGCTATCAATGAATCTGTTGCCTGACTATAGATCCCCGTTCCCATAACTGAGCTGCCCAGTCTAGCTTCAGTGATAGAAGTTGTGCCTAATCCTGCAATAATTGGATGTTCCAGGATAAAGGTAATACTCAGAGTAGGCCTCCCCCTTCTCATAAGAGAAGAGGAGGGAGGGATGAGGAAAGGACCTGTGTGAAGGGACACTGATATTGGGATGTAAAATGAATGAATGAATGAATGAATGAATGATATGACTGTCCAAATGTATGATAAACAAGGACACCAATGGATGTGCCAAACTATATGGGGAAAAGCCCGGAAGTTCTAATCATACATGAAGAATTAAAGGCAACTGAGGAAAATGGGAGCAGGAAAGATGAAATTCCCCAGGGAAGAAGATGCCAATTGATAGCCCTCTGCTGAATGGTGAGCCTTGAAAACATACACACAAGTAATAGGGTACAGACTGAGCAAGTTATATTTGGAAATCTATACACACACACACATACACACACACACACACACACACA
>NC_034594.1:99100378-99109591 GCF_900095145.1 Mus pahari
CAATATCAATTAGTGACTAAAAAGATCAAGAATTTGAAGATGAGGAGAGAGAGGAATAGAGGAGGTTTTGTGGGGGAGGAAAGGGAAGAGAGAAATGTAATTATATTTTAATCTAAAAAAATAAAAAATACGAAAAGTCTTAAAATGAAGAAAAAACAAAACCCTTCAGAATACCTGACTCTTGATTTTATAAACATGTATTTCCTGCTAAAAGCTTTGAGGAGATGTGGCCAAATTCTGTTTTGTTTTGTTTTCCTTTTCTAAGAGTTTTAAATATGTGAGTAGTTCCTGGAAATCCTGATTACTCATGTATGCAAGTGACCTGAGAATGACAGCTAAGGTTCCAGCATCTCCAGCAGGACCTACTGTTGTGGAAGCACCCTGCAGGGGAGGGGTGACACAGGGCTGACAGCAGAGCTCTGGAAGATTTCTCTTGGTACACTGCTGCTCCCTTCCCAGACACACATGCAAGTGTGTAATAGTGCTTATAGTGTCACCAAGCCAATGAGAATGCAGGTGTGGGAAGAGTTTATGTTATTATGAATTATTTTCATTTTACTCACATTATAGTTAGGTTACTTTGTTAACAAAACTGTGCAAATCACCCCCTCCCCCAATATATCTACATGGGGATATATTGTGTGATTCTTCCTAGCATATACAGAAATCCCCATCCTAATAAATCTCATGCCATTTCTCAAAATAAGTCAACTACAACATACTGAGTTTCTATTAATTTCTTTTTTAAAAATTACTTATATTTTTCATTTATTTTTTTTACATTTCATATTCCATTCCCTCCCCCCATCCACCCTCTGTCTGCTTCACAACCCACACCTCCTCCCCACCCCACCCTGTCTCCACATAAATGCCCATCAGCCCCCACCCCCCTGACCCCTAAACTCCCTGGGGCCTCCAGTCTCTTGAGGGGTAGGTACATCATCTCTGAATGAACACAGACCCAGAAATCCTCTACTGTATGTGTGTTGGGGGCTTCATATCATCTGGTGTATACTGTTTGTTTGGTGGTCCAGTGTTTGAGAAATCTCGGGGGTCCAGATTACTTAAGACTGCTGGTTCTTCTACAGCGTCTTTCAAACTTCCCTAATTCAACAACAGGGGTCAGTAGCTTCTGTCCATTGGTTGGGTACAGATATTTGCACCACCATGATGACCCACCATGCCACAGGGGCACATATTCCACTATGTTCATAGAGGCCTTATTTGTGATAGCCAGAAGATGGAAACGACCTAGATATCCCATGATAGAAGAATGGATACAGAAAATGTGGTTCATTTACACAATGGAATACTACTCAGCTATTAAGAAGGAAGGCATCCTGAGTTTTGCAGGCAAATGGATGGAACTAGAAAATATCATCCTGAGTGAGGTAACTCAGACCCAAAAGGGCTTGCATGGCATGTACTCACTAATAAGTGGATATAAGCCAAAAGAAAAACAAAAGAAAAAAATGTACAGAATACCCAAGATGTAGTCCACAGAACTCTCAAAGCTCAATAAGCTGACGTGTGCAAGTAACAATGCCTCAGTCCCACTTGGGAGAGAGAAGAAAGCAATCACAAGTGGGGAGGGAGGAAGGGACCTGGGGGAGAAACTGGACAGGGGAGTGGGGGAGAGGGAAACCTGATCTGGGTATTGGGTGAGGGAAAAGGAATGAAGCCCTGAGGGTCAGCACAAAGAATGTAAAAAGGCAACCTCAGGAAATAGGAGGCTGGGGGGACCCCCAGAATGCACCAGAGACTTGGGAGGTGAGAAACTCTCAGGACTCAAAGGGAGGGATCTTAGATGGAATGCCTGAGAGTAGGGAGAGGGAATTTATAGAGCCTACCTCAAGCAGGAAGACAGGACATCAAATAAGGGTTGGGATTGCCATCCCACAGTCACACCTCTGACCCATAATTGTTCCTGTCTGAAAGAATTACAGGAATGGAAGTGGAGAGGAGCCTGAGGAAAAGAAGGTCCAAGGATAGGCCCGAAGTGGGATCCAGTTCAAGGGGAGGCCCCCAGACCTGACACTATTACTGAGGCTATGGAGCACTCACAAAAAAAAAAAAAAAAAAAAGAAAGAAAGAAAGAAAGAAAAGAAAAGAAAAGAAAAGAAAAGAAATTAAAAAAAGAAAGAAAAAAAGAAAGAAAAAAGAAACTATCATGACTGCCCTCTGAAATACGCAATATATTAAATTTTTAAAACTGCCTTTCTATTGTTTAAATGTTCACACAGAAATTATATATCATTATTTTCAAACAAAGTATATTTGAAGTGATTCCCCATCAATATTAAGGAAGTACCCAAGGAGCTGAAAGGGTTTGCAGCCCCATAGGAGGAACAACAATATGAACCAACCAGTATCTCCAGAGCTCCCTGGGACTAAACCACCAATCAAAGAAAACATGGTGGGACTTGTGGCTCTAGCTGCATATATAGCAGAGGATGGACTAGTGGGTCATCAATGGGAGGAGAGGGCCTATGCTCCAGTATAGGGGAATGCCAGGGCCAGGAAGTGGGAGTGGGTGGGTTGGTAAGCAGGGGGAGGGGGCAAGACAGAGGGTGTTTTCTTAGGGGATACTAGGAAAGAGGATAACATTTGAAATATAAATAAATAAACTAGCTTTAAAAAACAACAAAAAAAATCAGATCAGACTGTGAAAGAACCATTCTGGATTACTGAACATAATGAAATAAAAAATAAAGATAAAAATAAAAATATGCCTGTGGGGATTAAAACAACAACAACAAAGATTGGCAAACTGTTAGATAACCTGAAAGTAAAATAAAAGGAGAATTTCTAAATCAACAAAACTAGATGAATAAAGGTTACTATTACAACAGGTTTTCTTGAAATGCAGAATATCACTGGAGGAACTTATTAACTTATACTCCAAAAGCTGAAAAATTAGAAGAAATGTCTGGGCTTCCATACACATGTGCCCTACTAAAATTAAAGCTAGAAGATATGAATAAGTAGCTTAAGCAAAGATAATACAAGGAATAACATCAAAACTGTAATTGCAAGTCTTCACACACACACACACACCCCACACTCACACACACACACACACCACACACTCACACACACACACAAAGTCAAGGACAAGATAGACTTAGTGAATTTATCAAACTTTAAAATGTTTAAGTCTGTCTAGCTGTCATGTTTCTATGTGTGTCTGTGTCTGTGTCTGTGTCTGTGTCTGTGTCTGTGTCTGAGGCTGTGTCTGTGTCTGTGTCTGTGTCTGTGTCTGTGTCTGTGTCTGTGTCTGTGTCTGTGTCTGTGTCTGAGGCTGTGTCTGTGTCTGAGGCTGTGTCTGTGTCTGTGTCTGTGTCTGTGTCTGTGTCTGAGGCTGTGTCTGTGTCTGTGTCTGAGGCTGTGTCTGTGTGTCTGTGTCTGTGTCTGTGTCTGTGTCTGTGTCTGTCTGTGTCTATGTCTGTGTCTGTATCTCTGTCTGCCTCTCCTTGTCTCTCTCTGTCTGTCTCTCTGTCTCTGTCTCTGTCTCTCTCTCTCCCTTCTATCTCTTAGAACATGGGTTGGATGTACACAGAAACAGCTTTATCAACAAAATGGTCAAACAGAAGGACACAGCACAGAGCTCTTCCCTTTATCTGTGAACGATTGACTTTTGATAGACTCTGGGAAAGGGGAAGCCAGTATCTTTAGATCTATATCCACTTCGGAGTCTGCAAATCTCCAAACAGATACTAGTCATAGAGAGTCATGGTTCATCTCAGTGAGCCACAAAACAAGAAGAGCAAAGATGAATGTGGGAAAGAGATTTGTGAGAGGTAGGGCAGTGACAGGAGCGACAGGGAGGTAGACCATAAGAATCCTCATGTACAAAAGTGTCTAAAAACAAATGTATTTGATAGTCTTCATATCTCCTTCCCTTCCTTTATTTAAATTCACAAAATTTAAAGAGAAGTTTCTTTTATGAATTTTGGGAACTACACTTATTTGCAGGCACACGTACATGCACACACACACACACACACACACACACACACACACACAAATATAATCAAAGATAGACTATCAAAATACCAGGTTACATAAGAGGTTTGAGAGAGGGTAACTTGGAGAGACTAGAGGGTAGAAATGGAAACAAAGATATGTAATTCTATTCTAATTAAAAATAAGTTAAAAATAAAATGAAATCAACTTCTTAAATGATTTCTAATGCTATCCATAACCCCCACCTTACCACTGATCTGGCTTAAAAGAGCGAAATTTATTTGATTATCAGAATCCAGACAATGTGGTGCATCAGGGAATGTTGAGATGTACAGTGATCTTGCTCATTTTGAAGTTCTTTGAACAGCCATGAAACTCACTTCCCCTTTAACAGAGAGCTGTATCTTACTGTCCCTGTAACACTGGAATCATGGGATTCTACTTGGGAAAGACAAGGAAAACATTTGGGGCCTCTCATGGGAAGTACTCTCTGGAGAGTTGATTTCAAAATGTCAATTGTGGAGCCACCACCTCTCTCAGAGTTTCTAAATACTTAAGAGTAACATGTGTCTACAGAACTGGTAATCCAAGCATACTTTTCAATTCTACTACATGGGCTTATTCTGCCACATTTCTCTGCCTCCTTAGGTGTTGCTGTCTTTTATTTAATTTTGTTACTCATACAAATTCACTTTTTACTTTACTCTCTTCTAGATTTACTTGCAGTGGCAAACAGTATTGGTCTTAATGTGTGATTATGTGATGTGTGTGTGTGTGTGTGTGTGTGTGTAAATGTGATAGTCTTTGCGTATATGCATGTTCATGAATGTGTGTACAGTGCAGAGAGGTTAATGTAGGATATTTCTCTCAATCATTTTCAACCTCCTGTTTTTGATACAGTGTCTCTCCCTTGAACCTGAAACTCATCTACACTTGCAGGGCAGCAAGCTAAAGGAATCCTCCTGTCTCTGCCTTTCCATGTCTGGTATTACAGATACAGGGCACTATGCCCCTCTCTCTGAAATGTGGATTCATGGAGATCAAACTCAAGTCTGTTGGCTTGTAAAGCAAGACCTTTATTGACTGAGAAATCTCTCCATCTCTTTAATGTGTGTCTTACTCTTATTGCAAAAACAAAAATGTTAGAGGGTCCTGACGTCCTCAGGAATACATTTAATTTTCCAGATGATTTCTAATGCTACTCAGGACCTAGAATGTGAGCTTTCACTCCAACCCCCTACATTACTAGGAAGGTGGGTTGACAGAGGGAAATTTATTTGACCATTGAAAGGTAGACTATTTGAGATTTTATGTAAATTTGACATATATCACTTGTAAATCTTGGAGTTCTCCCCTTTGACAAACTTCACGTAAGCTTAAAATATTCTTTGTCCTTTAAGTTAGTGTTAATTGCAAGCTTGACAGGATCTGGAGTCACAGAAGAGACAAATCTCCAAGCATTCATGCAAGAGATTGCTCAGGCTCCAGGCATGCCTGTGGGATTTCTCTTGACTGCAGTAGTTGAGCTAGTGTCTTGCTTTCATTTCTGTTGTTTTGATAAAATATCTGGACAAAAGGTAATTTAGGGGAGAACAGATTTATTTTAGCTTGGAGTTGTAGGTTATAGTCCATCACCGAAAGGGAAGTTACAGGGGCAGGAGCTAGAAGCAGGAAGTCACATTCAGTCATGGGCAGGGAGAAATTGATTCATGCATTCAGCTTGCTTGCTCCTGCTCAGCTTTCTTTCTCCACTGTTAGGCAGTTCAGAAGCCCCTGCCTAGGAAATAGTACTCAACAGTGTAGACTGGGTCTTTCCATATGACTTAACTTAAGACAATCCCCCAAGGACATGCCCACAGGCCAACCCAACCTAACTACTCTTTCATTGAAACTTTCATCCCAGATGAGTCTAGGATGGATCAAGTTGACAATTACAACTAATCTCCACAGCTGGGAAGGCCAACCCACTGTGAGGGGTCTTGACTGTGATTCTAAACAATATAAAATAAAGAAAGCAAGTTAAACATCAGCAAGTTTTAGTTCTGATGACTACTGTTGAACTATGAGCCAACAAATCCCCTTTCCCCTTCCAGTTGATTTCTGTCATATTTTATCACAGCAATGGAAACAAAATTATCCCCAAATATGTTGCTTCCCAATACCTGAAGAATTGTGAGTGGTACTCTGTCCCTTGCATATCTTTCTTAAGATAGGGAAAGACTCTGGACTCTCTATATAGGTCTCATTTCATGACTGTCTATAAGAGAACTAGCCAGTACTTTCTGGTTAATGTTAACTGAAAAGAACTAAATCTACTGGCTTCACTATTAGAAAAGGGAGACCTGAGGCTTACCTGATGGGACAGCCTTACAGAAGAGCGGGAGTATGTTAGTTTGCTGACAAGGAGATAATGGGAATTAAAACGACACCTGTGAGGAACCAAATTATTCCCCAAACCCTGATGAGCAGGAAATGAAGTTTCCCAGTGAGCCTTTAGAAAAGAACATAGGGCTGTTGATCGCTTAGCTGCAGCCCACACTGACTCGGGGCTTTCTGCCATGCAAAACTATAAGGATCACATTTATGTTCTTCGAGCTGCTTAGTATGTGGTGATTGCACTTAACGATATCAGTAAACAACCCTCAAGTCCCTTCATCACATGCTGGTGAGCAGTTCTGAACAATCACATGACTCTTTCTGCATTTTCAGTTCATTCTTCAGCCTGGGACCCCAACACCATCCTAAGAGATTATTATCTTTTTTATGGTTTACATGTATCTTTATTAAATATGTGTTTGGGGATGGGTGTGTGTGTGTGTGTGTGTGTGTGCATATGACACATGTGCATGGATGCCCACAGAGGCCAAACAGTTATATCAGCTGGCCCTGAACCTGGAATTATAAGCAATTAAGAGCCAACCCCTGGGAACCAAACTTGAATTCTTTGGAAGGACAAACAAGTGATCTTATCCCCTGAACAGTATCTCAACATCACTGGCTTCTTGGTGTCTTGGATTACGCTGTAGCCTTTTAGGATGAAAATCATTTTATATTTATTTTGATTCCTTCAGTAGGTGCTGCAGGTTGGATATTTATGTTTGATCGGTCAATAATCATGTTAAATAGCTGGTCTCCAATGCTGTGATATGTACTGCTGGGTTCTTGGGACATTAATCAGTGTTACTGAGCTCATGAGGGTTGGGTCCTGCTTGATGCCCTAGTAGGAAGAGACACAGCTCTTAGGTACTTGCTTATTTTCTCCCAGCATCTGTGCACTGAGTCCTAAGAGCACTCAGGGAGATGATGCAGCCAACCAGGCAGCCATCTAAGGCACACAGAGAGCTCTTGGGAGAGCATCACCATGCTTTTTCCCAGTTCTCTGATGACTTGACTCTAGAACAAAAGGAAAATCCCCCCCCCCCGTGGTTTCTTTCATGTCAACTCAGATATTTAGTTATTGAGGTTTGAGTAAACTAGTAGAGTAGGGGTTTGTCATCCAAGCTTGCCTATTCTACTGTTAGTCAGAATGGTTTTATCTTTAGCTTCAGAGAAACAAATGACTTATGGTCAAATTCAGAGAACTTGAATAATATTGAGATATGCTAAAGTTCATCAGTTCCTTCTAACATACAAGAAGTATTAATCAGCATGTATCTATAGATTTCATCTTCCTTTGATTTTTCTTATTTATCCATTTACAGTTTAATATATAAATTTACAGTTTAATATATATTTATACAGTTTAATTATATATATATATGTATACAGTTTAAAATGTATATAAACTATATACATTTTATACTCTCACTCCTTTGAATCCTTTCTTCCCCAAAACTTGAGTTTAAAGTTGCTTACGTGAGCAACGTGGAGGAGAGTTATTAAACATTATACAGAGATTATCATTTTTGGAGTCATTTATTTTTAAAGATAATATTTATTATATTTACTTGCATAAGAAGTAATCTTTCTGCTCTCCATTCTTATGCAACTATCAGCCTTTTGCAATCTTTTTACTTTGAGGAAAATAGCCTTCAGAAATCTCTTTAGTGCAACTCTTTTCTGTTAAAATGTCTTTTGTCTTCTTGCAAATGTCTTTGTTTCTATGTCATTTTTCTTGGCGATAATTCTGGATTGACTTTCTTTTTGCCCCCACCTCTAAGTATAAGGATATTCTTTTGGATTCTGACTTGTCTGTTATGATGAATGTTTTTCATTGTCAACTGAACATAATCTAAACTTCTTGAGAAGAGAGTCTCTGAGAGGAATTATCTGGATAAGGTAGGCCTGTGAGCATATATGTGAGGAATTGGCTTGCATACATTAGTTGCAGTGGAAAAACCCAGCCAATTGGGTGTCATCATTTTTCTGGACTTGATATGCATAGAGAAGAGGATGAACAAAGCAGGCATGCATAAGTTCATTTTTTCTCTGAAGTTGACTATGGAAATGAGTCATTGCTTCAAGTATCTATTTCCTTGACTCCACCACAATGAAGGACCTTAACATATAATTGTGAACTTAATGATACCATTTTTCCTTTAAATTGATTCTCGTCAGGATATTTTATGACAGTAGCATAAGTGAAACCAAGCAATCTTCTCACTCTCAGGCTAAAGCAATGGGTCATGTACTGACGACGACTCTCAGGGAATACTTAGACAAAAACACAGGCATAGGCTTGTTTCTAGAGGTGAGTATGTTTTCTATAATGTGTATAAATCTATATTTGGTATTCAGTGCATTTTGTATATGCTTACATGGGGACCATCTTTATACCATTTGTATCTAAGCATTCATTTTATTTTTGCTATTTTATGGAAATCAGCATACATTTTAATTGTTCTTTCATGTTTAAATTTTTAATTATTTTTACTAACAATGGTAATGGGGATACATGTGCAAAGGATTAGAGGACTATTTGTAGTCATTTCCCTCCATCTTTCATGCTGTCTTGGTAGCTGTCAGCTTTGGCATCCTGGGTCATCTTTTCTGACCACATATTATTTTTTCATTATTATTTCAGCTTTTTATACCAGAGCTTGTATAGCTCATGCTGATCTCAAATCATCATTAACTCAAATTCCAGACCCTCCTGCTTCCTCCTCCCAAATGCTGGGCCTACAGGCATACACCCCTCACCTTTCCTAGCTTATTGCTTGTGGTATCTTTTTTCTCTTACCTATGTGTTTCTCTGAGACATCAGTGTAATGGTTTGTATATTCTTGGACCAGGGAGTGGCACCATCTG